>NW_007578743.1:296519-303228 GCF_000690725.1 Stegastes partitus
AAATTACTGGGGTTGGATGGTGACAAGTTTTAACTGTTAAGGGAGTAGAAGGTCAAGAAAGCATTAAAAACGCAATGGGACTCCAGACAAACACCAAAGCTACGAGTGATGTGTGAAATTGTGATCAAATATGACCTGATGTGCTTTGATTTTAGCTTATGGTGAATTTTTATCCTAATGAGTCACAAATTCAATAAAAGTAAAGGCCATATTGTATTGTCCTTTGAGCTCTCAGTGTTTTGTCTCTCTATTATAAAGGCTATACCTGATGGTTTATTAGGGAATTACAATGTACTGTGTTACTTAAACAAGCCATGAGGTTGGTAGCCTTAAATGTGATGTCTAAATACACCTTAATTTGTAGAATAGCATTCAACTGGAGGTCTAATGTACAATATAGCTGGACAAAAAAAAAACAAAAAAACTAGATGGAGTCACAAAAAATAGACAAAAATAAGTCCAGCTTAGATTGTTCTGCAGGTTATTCCAGATAGAGGCACTGTTAGTAATACTGAATTTGAGCCTGTGCATCCTATAGACAGATGAGACGAAGATCAACTTGTACCAGAGTGATAGGAAGAGTATAGAGAAGGGAAGGAGCTTCTCCAGATCCAAAGTATAGCACCTCATCAGTGAAGCATGGCGGTAGCAGTATAATAGTATAATGGTGTGGGCATGTATGGCTGCCAGTGGAACTGGTTCTCTAATTTACTAATGATGTGACTCCTGACAAAAGCAGCAGGATGAATCCTGGTGTTGCTCATATTCAACCAAATGCTTCAGAACTCATTGGACGGCGCTTCACGGTGCAGATGGACAATGACCCGAAGCATTCTGCAAAAGCAACCGAAGAGTTTTTTTTTTTTTTAAGACAAAGAGGTGGAATGTTCCGCAACAGTCAAGTCAATCACCTGACCTGAATCCAACAGAGCATGCATATCACTTGCTGCCGGCAAAACTAAAGGGAAAATGTCCCAAGAACCAGCAGGAACTGAATACAGCAGCAGTACAGTCCTAGTAGAGCATCACCAGGGACCAAACCCAACATCTGTTGATGTCTATGGGTTCCAGACTTCAGGCTGTCAGTGACTGCAAAGGATTTGCAACCTAACATCAAAAGTGACAATTTGATTTGAGGGCACATATAAAATGTGGTGTAGTTCCTACGTTCACCTGATTTAGATGTAAATACCTTCAAATGAAAGCTGAAAGTCTGCACTTGAAGCACATCTGATTGTTTCATTTCAAACCCACTGTGGTGGTGTACAGAGCTGAAATGCTGAAAATTGTGTCAATGTCCAAATATGTATGGTACTGACTGTAACTCCTCATTTGTATTTATTTAAATACAATTTAAACATAAAACATGAGAAAACCTTTGCCTTAATGTAAGTACAGAACTGGGGAGGTTTCAAGGGCTATATGTGCTGGTTAAAAATTCTACCCTGTCGTGCGTCCCTTTAAGTGCAGGTTTTGAAGAGGATTTTCTCAATTGAAGAAATTCAACGCATGAATGGAAGAGAGCTGAAATTATTTAACAGTCCTTCGGGTCAAGCTTTGGTCTGCTTCACTTTTAACTTCAGCCACATCACTAATGAATTCACTGTCTATATATGCAGGTCCGCACATCTCCATCATGGGCATTTCCAATGCATGGCAAGTGACCCTGAATCACTTCATCTCTACTGCAAACTGAACAGCAGGGTCATACAATTTCTTTTGATTTCTTGCATGTTTTTTATATAATAGATGAGCCCAGGCCTGGGTTTCGGTCTGCTGAAGCATGCAATATGATAAAAAACACTGAGGGTGGTCCTCTTGAACAAAATGCAGCAGATAGAAAGCTGGAAATGGGTTAAATATTCCCAGAGCAGAGATTTATAGCTCCTATTTTGCACTCTATTGAATTGGGATTTTTTGGAGTTTCCTCACTTTGATTTAATAAGAGCTTTGCACACTTTACATTCTCTTGACAAGCTTCATGATGTCGTCACCTGGAGTTTTCCCAACAGTCCTGGAAGAGCTAGGTCATGCAGGGCTACACTGGCAGACCAGGCCCTGTCCTGGTGGATTGTTGTATACCAACACTACCTTCGCGAAACACAACTGATAGTTTGAGAAACTATTAAAAGACAAGAAATTTCACAGTTACCCATTTGGCTGATCCAGTAAGCTAGTGATGCAAATGTTGTATTGAGAAGTTCAGCATTGTAACAATGTGGAAAGCCTGTTGTTGAAGAGTGTAACTTTGAAAATCTCACGAGTCTACCACCTGAGCCACAGCCCCCCCTATCAACTATCACCACTGCTACCGGAGAGTTGGACTTGACTGTCCATTGCTAGGATGTCGCCGCTGACCCAGCAGCAGACCACAAGACCCAGCTGGGAGCCAAGTCCAAGGTTTTGTCCACTCCCTGCCAAAGGAAGCCATGGACTGTTGCCTGTAAGTGCAGGCATGATCGAAAGCTCTTTGCTTGTCTCCTTCCATGTCAGGCCCTCCAGCTGTCCAATAAATTTAACATCCTGGATGAGCAGGACTTCCCCACATTGGAGGGTTGCCACATCTCTCCATTGTCTCCAGAGTCAGAAGGCCCTTCATCACTGCCTTCATTCTCCACAGTTGTGTCTAATACCCCCTTTGAAGTGCTAGTTCAGAGCCAGACTTAGCACCAGTTCTTTGTGTTTCCACTGCCTAAGCACCAGCTCCAGGCTCAAAAAAGTGGTGCTTTTCAGGCACCATCTCTTTGCTGGGCCAGAGCTAAGCATCAAGTACATCAGGGGCTGGGGGTGACGAGACCGGTGAATGGGACACACAAGCAGTGATTTGTGTTGCTTTTCACCAGGACATCTCTACTCCGATCACAGATGTATTGGAATAAGTTCCGGGGCGCATGGAAGTTTTGCACACGCTGTTGCACACTGAAATCCAGTACATCTGTGCCCCACCAATGGCAGCACCAATCAACAGTCCAAATTACTGAAGAGGGATTTTAACAGTTTTCTGACACAACTCATGGACTGTGAGAAATCTGTTTTTATTTCTGGGCTGATTCCCTCTCTCGGCCAAGGTATAGGGTGTTTTAGCAGGCTGCTGTATTTCCACACATGGCTCCAGTCAGAACGCTCCTCACAAAACTTACACTTTATTGATAAAGGTTTATTGACAAATGGTACTGTTTAATGTGAGATCTTTATTCACTAAGACCTTCATTTTTAAATGTTTTTATATTTTCTACAAATTTAGATTTTATTTCTTTAAATGAATCCTGGTTTGGGACCAATGATAACGACCAGCTTGTTAAACTTTGTCCTCCAGACTACGTTTATTTTATCCAACCCAGAGTCAGTTGTCATGGCGGTGGCCTTTAACTTTAAATATTTTCAAGTATCTCGTGCCGAATTTTGGTACTTTGAACTTCTCACTTGTAAATTTGATGGTCTGCATCCAAATTGAATTGTCATTATTTGTCACCCCCCCGAAACCAGTTGGCAACCTTTTAGCAGAATTCCCTTCATTTTTATCCACTAATTTTAAACAATGACGGGGTTGTTCTTTATGGTGATTTTAATATCCATGTAGATGACCCCACTAATGCCCATGCTACTGAGTTTTAAACATTCCCAACTCCCTTAACTTCAGCCAGCATGTCTGTGTACAAGTACGTAACCGTAGTCATTCTTTGGACCTTGGTTTTTGCCTTGGTTTAAATATATCTTCTGCGGAGTCACTGGATTTGACAGTGTCTGATCATAAATGTATCGTTGTTAACTATGAATCAACCTTTATAGTAATTTTGTTAAACATTCACATTTTTTTATGAGCAAAGTGTCTAAAAATTCTGTCCAATATTAGACAGACTGTGCCCTCACTTGTCTGAATATTCCCACATCAATGATCAAGCTGACCACTTTAATTCAATTTGCATGTAATCATTAAATATTAATGCACCTCTTAAGGTTAGGCTTACGTGCTCTGCTCAGTCACAACTTTGGAAAAACTCTGACATTTGCAGCTGTAAACGAGAAGCGAGGAAAGCCAAATACAGATGGAGAAAGTCTGGTCTGACAGTGCACTATGATGCTATGAAAGATCTACTGTTAAATTACAACAATATAGTCAAGGATTTCATTGAAAGTAATGGATTCGGTCGAGCTCTGTTCGCTTTCTGTTTTAAACAATTCCTTGTCAAATGGTTCTGTCCTTGATTATCTTAAAACTGCTTGTATGTATGTGTATATATTAAAAAAAATCGCAGCTGAACTCTGACAAATCTGACATCCATGGCAACACAATCATCAGATGGCCTCTTTGTAGGCCACATCAAATCTGTGGTAAAGAATCTTGTCATTTGATTTGACAGCGACTTAAGCTTCACACAGCACATCACACAGCTTGTGCAATCTTGTTTTTATCATCTTAGAAATGTTTCAAAAGTATAACGAATTGAACCTTTTCACCTCTGCATCATATGCCTCTGACTGGTCAGCGCAGGTGAGGAACACTTTAAATTTTTCATCCATGCACACGTTTTGGCAATCAACACTCTATTTATAGAAAGCCTGTGAGTGTCAACAACTTTTTGATGTACCTGGGCTATTCCATATCCTAAGCCCCAGTTCAACATTTAGTATCGCCAAACCTTCTTACATGTACTCTGACTTTTAGAAGAAAACAGAACAAGTCGATTTGTTTGCATCAATTTGTATTTTGGGTGAAAGTTTGTTCTGTTTGTAGTTATTGTGGAAGATTGAATCCAGCTATCAAAGATGTATGCGTTTTATTAAGCACCCAAATTGAGTCACAAGCAAATCTATTTATTTTCAGTAGACTGAAGTCTGTTTGATAAAGCTTTCTGTATCAAGATGCAATGTCAGGCCTGCAAGTTTCAAGCAAATGTATTATTCCTTTTTGGATGAACATAAGCAAATTATAATATCGGAAGTAGTCATAGGAGAACGAAGCATTGACAATAAATTTTCTTCAACATTCACTGAAAATATGAATAGCAGTAGAGCTTTATTCTTCTGACCAATTTTTTTAGGCGATTTTTGGTCATTTTTGTAAAAAAAAAAACAAAAAACAAGGGGGTGACCAACTCCCCCCAGTTTTGATCAACTTTCCTTAAACTTAGAGTGAAGTAGTTTTGGGTGGACCCCTTCAAACTGGCCAAGTTTCATCGACATCAGTGATATGGCTTGTGCTGCCCCTGCCTGGTCCTATCACTCTTAAATCAGGTTGCATACAACATAAATCATAGTCGAACAAAACAAAAAATACCTCCTACACAAAGGCCCCGAAATCAAGAGAATCCAAATTAAAAATTAGAAAAGGATTTAAAAGACCTCACTGTCTTAGCTGACCTTCATCAGGCTAATGGTTTGTGACAAAGAGAAGTCATCTTAAATAGGGAGTGTCTGCAGCTCTGCAGTTAATCATATTTCACGCGTATGTAAATCGCTAATCCTTTATCATCATTTAGAAAAGACTACAAAGTAACTGTCACGGTTTAGTTCAGAACCGAAGTATAGACACAAATCACAAAGACACCAGAGGCTCATGAAAATAATATTTAAAATAGTGCTGTAAAAAGTAGAATGAATGTGCAGATGACAGGGAACAATAATTCTAAGGGAACTATTAAGTAACTAATGAAGACCAGGAACAGCAGTGAAAAACACCCACACTCAGTATTAAAACTAACATGGACAAAAGACTAACATACAACACATGAAACAAAAATGAAAGCAAGAAAACTACTGGGGAACAGGGGGAATGTACTAGAAGTAGTCTAATTACCTGAAGCTATACACAGACACAAACATTGCAAGAGAAGCTATGAGCATGTGCTAACAATGGAGCTAACAGAATACATTGATAACCTGAAATGAATAATACAAGGGCAGGAACACTATGAGGAATATTCTACAGGGATCAGGAGCTGTCGCAGCAGCGCTAGACAAAACTGAAAACATCAGACTGCAGGCTATGGCATGGAGGGTTGGAGTCGGTAGCAGAACCAGAAGGCTTTGTTACCTGTCCAGGAATCCTGACGGAACGGGAGCTGTGCATGTGGTGGAATCCAGTCTGCTTTCAACTAGACGCGTGGGGGATGAGGCTGGGGGAATTCAGCCAAGGAGCTGCAGTAAAACAGAGAGACATTACTAAAGGTATGGAAGTAGACATGCAGAAAACAAAAACTGGCCTGAGCAGAACTGTCGGTAGTACACATTACCATCTGGCACCAAGTGATGGCCTGAGCTGGATTTTATGGAGCAACATGGATGACTGAAAGCCAAGTGAACCACCCCCCAACACAGGTGTCCTCACGTTAGTTTGATTAGTGTTGCTGTTCCGACACACAAACGCTCCGTCACGCCAACAGAGAGGCAGAGGGGAGGCAGGAGGAGAGAGCTGTCAGCTAAGCAGATGGAGGCACAGGTAACAATCAGAAATCTAAACCAAATTATTAAATGGGTAAAACACGATAATGCGAACGTTTAAAACCTTCGAAGGCTGTATCCATAGACTATATAAAAGATGGACGTAGCAACCGGCCCCGAAAAATGAAGCCAACCCGCAAGTGTCAAAAACCTGCAATATCACGACATCCGCTAGCTGCTGGCTCCAAAAAGCCCTGGCTCCCATAGACTTGAATTGGAAAAGAAGTCATCACAGATCATGAAATACTGCATTCCTACAGCTCAGGAT
>NW_007578743.1:305053-311527 GCF_000690725.1 Stegastes partitus
CCAGACATAAAAATGTCCGATCTGTACTTGAAACACTATGATAGCTGTCAGCGAGCTCAGACCGGGAAACTCAGGCCAACATCATCATCTAAAAAGCAGAAATTAAACCATTTCCACATGAACATTAATCATTCTATGCTGCACAGTATATATGTAAAAATCTGTTTGGTTTTCCTTTTTGTTTTTGTTTCTTCTTCTTCAAAAAAAAACCAAAACACAAAGTAGCAGGCTATTGCATGTAATGTTCTGATTTAGTACATCCAGGGACAGCCTCTAATACTCTCCTCCATTTCAGTCGTGTGCCAGTAAAGCTCTGCTGATGTTGCACTTTTTTATGCTACCTGCCATAATAGGTATTTTTTTGTGAAAAAATAGCCTTTTTCACAATCAGCCGTGATGATTGCTTACGTTGGTGTTGTGAGACAAATACTTAAAGTTTGAAGTTTGGAAGATTGGACCTAGAAATGTTTGACCGTCAACTTCAAACGAACATGACAGATGTTACTTTACAGTATTATCCTTCAACATCCTCAGTTGGCCTCACCATGATCTACTTTTTTAAACTTTGGCACTTTGAGGTGGGACTCCTAGGGTTCTTGAACATAAGAAGCTAGCAATGTGATTACTCAGTCAATTTCAAGCTTTTGAATCTCATATGGTGATTGGAGAAGCCACAACAGATGATGGAGCAGGAACACCAGTGATAAAATCAAGACATGGATGGCGACCTGTTGGAGTCAGCTGGAGGGGAGGTACCAGAACAATCAAAAGTGCAGCTTTAACAGTGCCCTCAGTGGAGCTCTTCACACGCACATAAATGCTTCCTCCACTTTCTCCATAGTCATAGGATGCTATGGGGTATGGCAGCTGTGGATCAGGTGGTAGAACGGGTTGACCTCTAATCCGGGGGCATAGAACAACTGCTGTCCGTAGTGTTCAGTCAGTGATTACGGCACACAAAGTGTTAACAGTCGGTCTCTGCTAGAAGTCCTGCCTCTAACCTAAATAACACTCTCCGATTGGCTCTGCCAGTTTCTCACAAACATACATGTGATAACGTACTTTCTGTCACTCAGTTTGCTTGTAAAGCTACTTGCAACCTGTTGGACAGGACAGAAGGCAGTGCATGTATCTGCAACCGCAAGTGTCAGTAGGGAGGGCAACTGGAAAAATTGATTTCCGGCATCAGCATGAATATTGTGATTGTAATCAGTGGTGTCATTTACATTTGTATTTGTGTCTGTTTGTGTGTGTGTGTGTGTTTAATAATTAGGATCTGAAGGATGTCAAAGAAAAGAAAACTGGACATAAGACACTTCTTTAGGAGTCAAAGTGTAAGTTACTTGAAGGGTGTATAACTATAGAGGCTCAACAATACAGATATTGAATAAAACAGAGTAAAGATGAGAACTCCTCAAAGTTGCCTCCTTGTCTTTCATTAGTTGCTTTAACCTATAACACTGCAGAATGCATTAAATTCTTGTATTCTCTTTAGATATTCAGACAAGCATTATAAACCTGTCAATTACTGAATTTGTTTTGTGACTATGATTGTTTTCTTGTTTGATCAGCTCGAAATGATGTGAAATTATGATTGCAAATACAGAAAAGCGTCAACTTTCAGGAGTGCTGCCTTGGAGCACTTTTGTGATCCCCACCAATGTCAAAATCAAACCTACTTTCTTGCTCTAATCGTAAGGTTGGTGGTTCGATGCCTCGCCCCTCCACAGTCGAAGTGTCCTTGGACAGGACACTGAACCTGAAGTTGCTCCCAATGGCAGGCAGCACCTTGCATGGCAGCTCTGCTGCCATTGGTGTATGAATGTGATCTATTCTCAGATGTACGTCACTTTGGATAAAAGCGTCCACTAAATGAAATTGTAAATTGTGTTCGAGGCTGCTGGCTGAAGCTCCCCATCTGTGGTCTGAGTACTCTAAAGAAGAGAGTGACAAGAAGTGGTCTGGATCAAGGCTGTGTTTTTGATTCTATTTAATGAGTGTTCTTCACAGAGGATGAGGGCGGGTTGATATCCTTATTCCCGCTTTCTCTTGATATAAAAGAACAACCAGCCATGAAACCGACACATTTCCCCCCCAAAGTTATACCACTATAAACTGCATACGAGACTACGAAATTGTAGTTTTCATTGTAGTCGCAGTAGATGAGCATTAAAACGACCTTCTAGAGTCAAACTCTACACTTCTTGAAGTAGAAGGGAACTTAAAGTACAATTTTACATGTATGACTTTTACCAGTTTTACAATGTGGAATTAATGCAGTAGTTTTATCGAGGCAAAGAAAGTGTATTAACAGTATTAACTACAGCAAATCTACAGCAAGGTGTTTTAACACTTTAAAGCTTAATAAATCACAAAATGCATCATATGTCTCCTTTAACTTCACTTTTATCACTGACTGTATGAACCAGCATGTGTCATTTTCCAAAAGTAAAAAATGACCATATCTATAAGTCAAATGATGCTTTCTGTTTATAGGCATTTTATAAGGCAATGGAAGTGGTTTATTTTGTCTTTTACTATAATGGACTTGTTGAATTTGCATGAAGGGGCCAAGGTGTTTAAACAAGAACCACAGCACTCCACTGAATAGCTGGACAGTAAAAGCTCAGAAACAGAAAACTTTCTTTAAAAAATTCTAACGATGATAGAGACGTTTAAAAAGAAAACAGACTCATTCCCTGCTGGAGTTTAAGAGATGGTGGACAGCAAGAAACTGGGGGATCAGGCTAATAAGATCACTGAGCAGGAAGAAATAAGAGGATCAATAGGTGTTATTCAGGGAAGATGGAGAGGAATGTGTCACAGAGGTGCTGCACGTCTCTAATCTTTGAATCTTTATAATGAGGAGCTCACAGAGATAGGCCAGCAGGTAGGATTAAGCCTTCTCAAGTTTATAACTTACAGTATCAAATGTATCACCGCTTGAATTTTAAAAACATCGACCTGGAGAGAGAAAGAAATAATCTCATTAAAACACTATCCCTGACACACACACGGAAGACTCTGCAGTGGCAGGTGTAAACCCTGGTGAATAGGATTAGTATTACCTGGAAACATGCGGCAGTTTGTCAGCTCCTGAAGGCCATCTCCTCCTGACTGGATCTGTCCCATGGCTGTAAATCTTCAGTAAATATCCTTTCATAAATCCGACATTTTATTCTTAAATGCTATTAAACCAACATGTGGTGAGCAGTAGACAAGCAGCAGCATTAGAGATGCATTATGTTTAAACATCCAAGCAACTCACTGGATATTTCTAATACAAGTCTTTCTTACAAGTTAAATGAGCATTTTTACTTGTAACACCATGGACGTGGCCTGTCTTTCCCTGCAGATTCCAAGCAGCCACAGATGCAGATTGTAGAGATGTGATGATAGGTGTATTTTTTGACAATATACTTACAGAGAGGTGTACTACAAAGCAAGATTAGATATTTTAGGTTAGTGGGAAATGTTAAGCCTAAAACCAACGTTTTCATTGTTATGAAGGAGNAAAAAACCTGCTCATCTCCAAAATCCTGAAGAGGCCATACGCCTCTTTACAGGGCATAAGAAAAATAGTCCCAAAGACGTAATCTGTCATAATAAATATAATGAAGGTCTCATCAATTTTTAATCGGGTGATGATAGATTCTTATGTTAGAAATAATATTCAGATCTCTACCCTATTATCAATAATCATCTATCAAAATATATCAGTGATCAAAAAGCTTTTTAATTGTCTAATTGATGGATCAGCATTTTTTTGCAGCAGCAGCAGCAGGAAAACAAAAGCCACAAAAAGTGTTTGCAAAAAAGTGTGTGTAGAGCAGGTAATCAGTTTTAAATACAGAAAGACACATCACAAAAGGGGCACAATGATGTGGTTAGAATTGGAGCTGCAGGCAACAAGATCTTACTGTGGTTTGTGTGACCAAACACACCTGTAACATGTTAGCAAGATAAACAATGCCTGTTACCAGCCCGTCCTGTTAGATGGAAAGCCGCTCATGCTGTGCTGTACGCACATCACAAAATCTGACTGCGGGTGTTCATGACATGATAGGTCACGACTGTCCCAAACCTAGTATTGACTGCTTTCCTGACAACAGCTGCTTTTTTTTCATGTGTCTGTGTTTAACAGTTATTGACTTTTTCTGGGAGGCAAGTGTTGTTTTTCTGTCTAGTGTCTGTGTCTCAGTGTCCACTTGACAAAACATGAAGATACACTTTTTTTTTGTTGTTTGTTAAATGTACTGAAATGATAATTATGGTCCAAGTGCTAAACTTTTAATCACATCCTGACACATATAGAAAAATATTAGTTTTTGGCTTCTAAATTATATTCACCACTTATTCACTGTGGAGTGAAGTTTAATGGAGCTTTATGGCCAAAAACAGCTGATATAGGAAGGGACTAAAGAAGTGAAACAATAAAGCGAAGAGGCGAAAAGGCTCTATCGCCCCAAGAGGAGCTACATAGTTGACTAAAGCTGTATGGGATTGTCTTTTTGTGTAAAGTTTTCAGTCACTGCAGGAGGAGTATTCGTGAAGTTCTCAGGTGGTGCCATGACGACGTCAGCATTGGTTGGGTCTGAAGACTACAAGTTGATAAAGAGAAAAATGTTGAGATGTGGAGCAACACTGCATTCCAGACATAAAAATGTCCGATCTGTACTTGAAACACTATGATAGCTGTCAGCGAGCTCAGACCGGGAAACTCAGGCCAACATCATCATCTAAAAANTTGTTGTGCAAATCAGAGGAGTGTTCCAACACTCTTCATGATGTACATGACAATGAAACACATTTCTGAGGTCCTAAACGTACTCGCACACGCACAAAACTTGGTAAACACATCAGATGCGGCGAAAAACAGCACCACCTACAAAATCACGAAAAATGGGCCCCCGGAGACACCTTCACATAGAGCCACGAAATTTGGTACACACATGTAACATGCCGAGACGCACAAAAAAGTATCAAGAACACATACCTTAAATGCAACAGGAAGTCAGCCATTTTGAAAAAGATGGCCAAAACGCCATAAAATGGGACGTGCTGTGTAACTTGCCAGTACGTGCTCCGATCTCCCTGAAACTGGATATGTGTGCTCCGAGTTTCAGCCAGAGCGCGTTAAATACATATGCACACCTACTGTCTCATTTGCACTGCTGCAAGAAGCGAGGACCCGTCCAATAACCCCCCCCCCTGCCCGTGAACTGTACAGTCTTTTATAATTGTTTTAATCTTTTGTCTTGCGCACTTTTATCCTGTTGTTTTGCACTGCCTACAATGCCTACGAGAGCTGCTAACTCAAATTTCATTGTGCTTCTCATACAATGACAATAAAGAGATTCTGATTCTGATTCTAATCCCTGCTTTAGTGTTGTTTAAAAACGTCCTTCTTTGAATAAACCTCATGTTTTAGGGGTCTGGAAGAGCCCTGAGAGGGCCCGTCCGATGCTGCTTGTGGCTTTAATTTTAGTTTATTTCATACGTTGTTTATTTTTTACAAGATCTGCTGGAAACCGCACATTCAACATGTTCAAGCTAAATTATCCAGAAGTATTTCAGTCCTCAGTAAAGCCAAATATTTCTTAAATATCAAAGCATTACATATTCTATATTGCTCACTTATGTTGCGATATATTGGGGTTTGAGTGTCCCTGTGATCCTGGGAGCTATGTTGTCCAGGGCATTAGCCCCTTGTCTGGGGCTTCTGGTGGCCGAGTCTTGGGGCCCCATTGGGTAGTAACATGAGGCCACTGCCCAGAGGGTCCACCACCCTCAGGGCAAAAGATTGGGGTTGGGTACTATGCCTACTTGGTGGTAGGCAGGAGCAGCCGTACGGCCCCCTGGTGGCATAGACTAGCTCTGGGGACGTATAGCGTCACCTCACTGGCAGGGAAGGAGCCCGAGCTGGTGCGGGAGGTGGAGCACTACCGGCTAGATATAGTCAGACTCACCTCCACGCAGAGCAAGTGCTCCGGAACAAAACTCCTAGAGAGGGGTTGGACTCTCTCCTTTTCCGGAGTTGCCCACGGCGAGGGGCGCCGGGTGGGTGTGGGGATACTCACAAGCCCCCAGCTGAGCGCCGCCTTGTTAGAGTTCTCCCCGGAGAGCGAGCGAGTTGCCTCTCTGCGACGGTGTTGCAGAGGGATGGCCTTGCCTTTGGTTTCCACTCTCCAGTCTCCTCATCGTGGTCAGTTGAGCATCATCAAGCTTCTTTTGTAAATAGCCTTCTTGCTCTTATTGCACTTACACAGTTGGTGTTGTGTAGCCCTGCAACAGACTGGCGACCTGTCCAGGGTGTCCCCTTCGCCCTGAGTCGGCTGGGATAGGCTCCAGCCCCCCGCGACCTTCACGAGGATTAAGCGGTGTATAGATAATGGATGGATGGATGGATGGATGGAGTTGTGTGTGTTCATTTGTAGAATAAGAGCAAAGCAGAATATCTGCCTCTTGGCCCTT
>NW_007578743.1:311811-312778 GCF_000690725.1 Stegastes partitus
AAATGGCATAGCATTACTCGTATGTTTGCTAGTTTCAGGTAACTGCAAACTCTAGTACATGCGGTCCAGGAAGTGGACTTTGTCTGCAGGAGAGAAGGATAAAGACAACAGTTGAGTAGACTCATTTAATAAAATCACCAAAATTACACTATATATCAGAGCTCAAAACTTTAAAAATCTGAAAGAATTACTGGATTTTCAAGTGTCTAAAGGTCCAAGGAGCTTATCAATGGTCACATAGTTAATCAGGAAAAACAACCAAAGTGTAAAATTGTGATATTCCATCAACATCGATTTTCTTTCAACATACTTTATTTAAAACACTATTAAAACTCACTAATTTGCACCAGATTCGGTTGCAAACTAATTAGTCTGCACTCTTCAATGTTGTGGGAATCTGAATGAGCCGTACTAAAAGCAACCAATGTGCAACAGCATTTGGCTCTTGCACTTTTTCAAAGTATAATAAAGAAAAGTAACGAGAAATGCAGAGTGAGATTGGTTCCTTTCCACCGTTGCCAACTGCTTGCTCAGAGGGAGTCCAAAATTTGGAAGGTCTTCACCTTACTATGTTGAGCGCTGTGAGGTGATATATGTTGTAAACTGTGCTATACAAATAAAATTGAATTGAAAATGAAAGTTCAGGTGCAGGACCACACTTCAATCACTCCCCTTCTATACAAAGCACTCTGCACTTCCCACTTGTTCGTTCTTGGTTCTCATGCCCCACACCCCCTTCCTGTACTGCTGACTCCACTTCCTGTCTTCTCCTTTTGATCGGGGGTCCACCAGCCCAGGAGCCCCAGTTGATCCCTGACTAAGCTTTTCCCCACATTGCATCAGCTCAGCTTAGTTATCACCAATGTAACGCTCATTTGCATCCAATAAACAATCAAGTTTCAAAGTGATGGTGTGGTCCTGGCTAGTAAACCTTTGTTGTGCAAATCAGAGGAGTGTTCCAACACTC
>NW_007578743.1:317269-318883 GCF_000690725.1 Stegastes partitus
ATTTTTAAAAAAGATTAGTCAAAAAGAAAGATCTAAAGAGCTGAATTTAGCTTCAGAGTGAACAAAGGTCAAAATCGTAAACAAACTGTTAAACCTAAATAAAACAATGAAAATGTAAAAATGAACTAGATACCCTCACACATATCAACAAACTAAAATACAACGTCTTACACACCTGTCTAATATCAACAGGTGAAGACAAAGTAAAGAGCAATGCCCATTCACCTGACAAACTTCAAATGAATAACAAAGTATAAAAAAGTTTGGCAAAAGCTACAAGTGAAGAGACTGGTTACGAGTGTTGCTGGTTGGGAGGAGGATATAGGTGATTCCCCGTATTGTCCCAGCATCATCTTGATTCCTCTTGTTGAAGGCTGTCATTAGCCCGGATGACTAATCATCTGTAGGCTGGCAGATGATCCACCAATCATCGACTTGTACCTGTGTAGTCTTATTGCCATACGCAACCAGACTCACATCTGGCCTACCTCAGATAAGTCATTCTTGGAGAGAACATGGGTTGGTTACATTACACAATATGACCACATGAAATATAAATACACATCGAATGTGATTTGCAGCAACAATATCTGGCCTATAGCTAAAAGAGTTTTAGGGTGAATTGAGATGATTTTAATCTAGTGCATCTGCCATTAAGATGCCTCTTGTGGCTAACTTTGCACTCTACAGTCTCTTCACTCTCTGTTATAGTGATTTGGGAAGGCAAGAAATTGCACAAAATAGAATATATTTTGAGTGAAAAAATGCATTTTTTGAGCTCCCTGCAGGTTTCCTAAAAATCTGGATGATTTTTTTTCTTCTTTTTTAAAAATCTGAATCACTTCTAACGATTGTCTTCTTAAGAGAATGACCAAAAAGAAAAAGTAGTTTGTGTGTTGTCCTCACTGCAATATATTGGCACTATTAAAAAAATAAAAATAAATAATAATAATTGGAATTAAATTGAACAGAAACACAAAAATGAGCTGCCTTGAACAACAATTTTCCTAACTGCATTAGGGATCTCCATCACATTATTCTTGCCATCTGACCAAATGACTTTGCCAATTTTGAGTTAATGTGAGTCAATTTATGCGAAACTGATTTCAGCCATCTTCAAAATCCAATGCTAGCTGTGTACAAAGAAATTTTATTTTGTGTTTAAGTGTTCAGTACCATAGCGTCATCTTTTTATACCTTCTGTATGGTACAGACTGGGCAGGGGAAAAGGAGATGTTTCATTTACATTGGCAGTGGGAAATGATAGAGGAGGGTAGTGACTGTGATGATAGATGTGACAGTTATATGCTCCTTTATGTGTTTGGTAAGTTTTTTAACCGAAAGTAGAGGAAGTTTGAAAATCTCTGGTTTTGAACTTGTTTGTGCTTCATGGAGTATATTACAGGTCTATAAATGTTATCTAGGCTACTATGTGGTTTGTGAATCCAGATCAGTGTAATGTTGGATTGATTTAATATAGTGCATAATTTACTGTTTTTTTAATGTTAAATTGTGGAGAAAATGGCATAGCATTACTCGTATGTTTGCTAATTTCAGGTAACTGCAAACTCTAGTACATGCGATCCAGGAAGCGGACTTTGTCTGCAGGAGAGA
>NW_007578743.1:319728-325825 GCF_000690725.1 Stegastes partitus
CATTTGCATCCAATAAACAATCAAGTTTCAAAGTGATGGTGTGGTCCTGGCTAGTAAACCTTTGTTGTGCAAATCAGAGGAGTGTTCCAACACTCATCATGATGTACATGACAATGAAACGTGTTTTTGTGGTCCTGAACGTTCTCGCACATGCACAGAACTTGACAAACACATCAGACTCGGCGAAAAACAGCGCCACCTACAAAATTATGAAAAATGGGCCCCCAGACACACTTTCACGTAGAGCCACGACATTCGCAACACACGTAACACGCTGAGACGCACAAAAAAGTCTCAAGAACACATACCTGAAACTCAACAGGAAGTCAGCCATTTTGAAAAAGATGGCGGATTTTGGCCGAAAATCTGCCATTTTTTGGCCATTTTCAAAATCTATCTTCTCCTAGGGGGTAAGTCGTACACACCTGAAATTTGGCAGCCCAAACTACAGGATGTGGTGATTAAAAGTTATTAAAACGCTCCACAACAGTCTGTCGGTGTCAAAATGGCGGCCTGTAGAATTTTGCCAAAACACCATAAAATGGGATGTGCTGTGTAACTTGCCTGTACAAGTTCGCTGGGAGTGTCTGGTGGCCGAGCCTTAGGGCCCCCTGGGGCTCGGTCGGGCACAGCCCAAAGAAGTAACATGGGGCCACTGCCCAGAGGGCCCACCACCAGGGCAAAAGATCGGGGTTGGGTGCTGTGCCTACTTGGTGGTAGGCAGGAGCAGGCGTCCTGGCGTACCGCCTCCTGGTGGCGTAGACTAGCTCTGGGGACGTGGAACATCACCTCACTGGCGGGGAAGGAGCCCGAGCTGTTGCGGGAGGTGGAGCACTACCGGCTAGATATAGTCAGACTCACCTCCACGCACAGCAAGGGCTCCGGAACAAAACTCCAAGAGAGGGGTTGGACTCTCTCCTTTTCTGGAGTTGCCCACGGCGAGAGGCGCCGGGCGGGTGTGGGGATACTCACAAGCCCCCAGCTGAGCGCCGCCTTTTTGGAGTTCTCCCCAGAGAGTGAGCGAGTTGCCTCTCTGCGACTGTGTTGCAGAGGGATGGCCTTGCCCTTGGTTTCCACTCTCCAGTCTCCTCATCGTGGTCAGTTGAGCATCATCAAGCTTCTTTTGTCAATAGCCTTCTTGCTCTTATTGTACTTACACAGTTGGAGTTGTGTAGCCCTGTGATAGACTGGTGACCTGTCCAGGGTGTCCCCTGCCTTCGCCCTAAGTTGGCTGGGATAGGCTCCAGCCCCCCAATGACCCTCGTGAGGATTAAGCGGTGTATAGATAATGGATGGATGGATGGAGTTGTGCGTGTTCATTTGTAGGATAAGAGCAAAGCAGAATATCTGCCTCTTGGCCCTTAATTTGATTGTTACTGTGGTTTTCTGTATGGGAGATTGAGTTGAAGCAGAACACTGGGCCTCTTCTTTGTCTGTCACCTCTTTATCCTCGTTGATTGCTGGATCCTTTGTATGCTTGATCTCCTTCTGCCCACAGTGGACCATTATCACCTTGGTCTGGAAGTGGAACATAGGGAGGACGAGGAGTGGAGTCCAGGTTGGGATCCAGCATGAACGGACTGCATGGTTTGCAGTCAAAACAGGATACAATATGTTGCTGTTGGTTTGTTGGTTTTCTTGGTTTCCCTCCACCTCAGCCACAACTTAGCTGGCAGTTTCTCCCTCCTTTCTCCATGGGCTTGAGGTTTACGTGTGTGCTTCTACCTGGACTGTGCTTCTACCTGATTGGATATTCAACAGAACATGGACACATGACGCGGAATGACTCACCTGCTCTGCATTCCCTCATCTGCCATACAAGAAGGGTTTTGTTCATCATTCCATGCCGGACCACTGTACCACTCAGTTCATGAACAAAGGCATGCTAAGTTGTAGTTTTGTTTTCAGTGCCTCAGGATTACTTTATTGCTTTGTAGTATGTTCTTGTGCTTGAGTAACTTGTGTAGTTTATTTCATTCTTGTCGCCTTATGCAGCGGCGTTTTCTGTTTGCATTTTCTTCTGCCGCGCCAATTGTGGCGCCTGCCTCTGTTTTGCAGTCTGGTTTCAGTGTCCGTGCTGTGTGCATGTTTAGTATTTGGCATTCCCTATCTTGTTTAACTTTTCTCGCCTGGCAGTACCGAGTGTTCTGCCTGTTTCATATTCTTTGTTTCTCTCGCAAAGTTTGGCTATAGTTGCTCTTCCACGTTTCCAGCCTTTTTGTGCCTCGTGGGCTTCTGTAGGTTTTCTTTTTAGAGTTTCTCTGTATTGTACTTCCCCATTTAGCCTGGTAGTGTCACTCTTGCCACGTTCCCTGAAGATTCTGTATTGTTGTATCTGGCGCCTTGTCTGGGTTCAATTGTTTAAACTTTTACATTGTATCTGTCGTGTCTGTCTGCCTGCGCCTGAGTCTTTGCACATCCGTAACATTTTATTCTGTTCTTTGTTTTGTGCTTCCATAAACTATAGGCTCTCCAGTGTGGTTTGAACTACTCATATCTCCTTTTTTTTTTTTTTTAACAAGGCTGCTTGCTTTACTTCATATGCATTTGCTTTTCTCTCCATACATGTTTTAAGTTGCTCCTGAAACGTACCTTTCCTCCATTTTAAGCCTTTATCAAATTGATTCATGCCTCTAGCATTTTCCCCAATCTTTTTTTAAGAAAAGCAGCCAAGACTTTTATGACTTTTGTCCACATCACACATCTCCTTACACTGACACCCGACCCCCACCTTAAATGATGCTGCGTCTCTATCCTGCTTGTTATCTGTATCTCATCCATTCGCAGCTACAACATGAATCAAGACACAAGTGTCGACAAGTAAAACATCACTATGGATTCACCAGAAGCTCTTCACTCCACTTCTGGTCTATGCAGGAAACCTCCCTGTTTCCTTGTAACTCGCGAGGTGTCACCGGTTTACACATGTGCATACACTTTTCTTTCCAGACAATGTCTCACTTTTGTCTTTTGCTTTTCTCTTATTCTTTCCAGGCCTCTCTCATCCAGTCTGCAATTTTTTTAAAATTCTCTTATTCTCTCATTTGTGTAACAACACAATCATTTTCTCACCCTTAATTTGTGTGTGGCTATTTTCTAAGCTCCAACTGCGGGTCGGATCGGCCAGTGGGCTCCGACTGGAGACAGGTTCTCACCCGTCAGGGTGTAATCTTCGTTAGTTATCGGCCTTCTGTTCTTCAAGCACATCGATATCACATGTCCATTCCATCTGGTGTGCCAATTTATTGTGGGACTCTGGATGTAATTGAGGTGCCATAGCATTTGTCTTTTGCATTTTATTAAAGCATAATAAAGAGTAAAAAAAAAAAAAACATAGAGAGATATGCAGAGTATCCACTTTATCATTTTTATCATTTTAAATGATTTTATTCTGTCTGCAAACTTAGATTTTATGTTTCTAACAAAAACTTGGCTGAGACCTACTGACTGTAGCCAGCTTGTTGAGATGTGTCCTTCACACGATGAGTATTTTAATCAACCCGGGGTCAGTGGTGGTGGTGGTGGCATTGTATGTGTTTACAGGAAGAATTTTAAATGTCAATTATTGCATTTCAATGAATATTCTTCCTTTGAGGCTCTGACTTTTAAATTTGCTGGTTTTCAGTCGATTTTATTTACCGTCATTTATCGGCCCCCAGAATTTTTATTATCCCCGATTTTAAATCATGACAGTGTAGTTCTCTGTGGTGATTTTAATGTTCATGTTGATGACTCCGCCAATACACAGGCAGCAGACTTTCTAAACATCACAACTTCTTTTAACTTTAAACAGCATGTGTGTGGACCAACCCATAACCAGGGTCACACTCTGGACCTTGTTTTTACCCTGGGCGTAGTTTTATCCTCCATAAATTTACTGGATTTTACTGTCTCAGATCACAAATGTATAGTTTTTAACAGTGAATGTCCAGTTTTTAATACAGGGACACCACGCTCCTGGAGTACCTGCATTTTTAATGAAAACAGCACAGCAGAGTTCTGCACACTTTCTAATAGTAACTGCAGAGAAACAGCCAAGCATGGCGACACCAAGGATCTGGCCAATCACTTTAATTCCGCCTGTTTACCCATCCTTGATGTCATTGCTCCACTGAAGCGTAGAACTAAGTCCTCAAATAAGAAGCAGCTGTGGATCAATGACATCATTCGCAGCCATAAAAGGGAATGTGGGAAAGCAGAGCGTAGATGGAAAAAAAACCTCCAGCTGCATTTTAATATTATGAAGGATTTATGGGTCTCTTTTAATTGCAGGGTAAAGGAGGCAAGGCGACACCATTTTTCTGAGCTGATTTTTTTTCATCAATAAACACAACCCCAGGTTTTTATGTAAGACTGTTGATCACCTGGTGAATCCAGCTCCTCCTAGTGTCCCTGTCAACTCAGATGCTGACTATGATCTTATTTTAATAATAAGGTGGAGTCAATCAGAGCCTCGATTACCCCCAGTGCCTCTTTTAATGATGTTTTTTGACAACAAAAAGACATTTTTAGCCAGTTTTATCCAATAACCTTGTCTGAACTTGTAGAAGTGGTTTTACATACAAGAGTGTCTTCCAGCCCTCTTGATGTGATACCTACCAAGTTTTTAAAACAGGTGACTGAAACAATTGGACCCAGTCTGCTCTCTGTTTTTAACAGCTCCTTGGATACTGGTTGTGTACCTGATTATTTTAAGACTGCATGTGTGACCCCACTGCTGAAAAATCCTGGGCTGGATCCATCTCAGCACCAGAATTATAGACCAGTATCCCAGCTACCTTTTATTTCATATATTTTTAGAAAAAATAGTGGCCACGCAGTTTTTAGCAGCACTTGAGGATGACCAAGTCTTTGAAAAATTCCATTCTGGTTTCCGGAAGTACCACAGCACCGAAACGGCCCTGCTCAAGGTGACCGACGATCTTTTAATGGCAGCAGATGATGGTATGTGCTCCATCTTGGTACTTCTGGACCTCAGTGCTGCATTTGACACGGTTGATCATAGCATTCTTTTAAACCAGCTGAGGCACTGGGTGGGCATTTCAGGTACAGTTTTAGAGTGGCTTTTATGTTACCTTATGAAAAGAAGGTTTTGTGTTGCAGCAAACAACCACATGTCGTCATTTTATCCAGTGACGTACGGTGTGCCGCAGGGGTCTGTTTTGGGTCCAGTTTTATTTTCTTTTTATATGCTTCCCCTGGGGCACATAATACAACGACACTGTGTTTAATTTCATTTTTATGCTGACGACACACAGCTGTGCCTGCCATGGGAAGTTGAGTGTTTTAAATGACTGGCTCGAGGATGTGAGAAACTGGATGTCAGAGAACTTCCTTCAACTGAACAACAGTAAAACAGAAATCTTGGTCATCGGGTCCAGAATTTGTTTTGCCATCTGCTGGCCCACTAATGAAAAACATTAAGCCTGCTGCAAGGAATCTCGGCATCTGGTTTGATTTTAACCTGAACATTGAAAAACACACCACAAAACTCGTACAGTCATGTTTTTATCATCTTAGAAATATTTCAAAGATTCATTCTTATTTAACTTTTAAAGATACAGAGACGATTTTACACGCTTTTATTTCCTCATGGCTGGATTACTGCAACAGCCTTTTTACATGTCTTAACCAGAAATCCCTGGACAGATTATAGATGGGGCAGAACTCTGCTGCCAGGATTTTAACCAGGAAGAGGAAACGTGAGCACATCACGCCTGTTTTAGCTCTTTTACATTGGCTGCCAGTACGTTTTGATTTTAAGATTTTATTAATCACTTTTAAAACACTCAACAGTCTCTGTCCCACTTACATTACCAACCTTTTAACTCCATATTCTCCATCTTGCTCCCTTGGGCAAAGGTCTTTTAACTGTCCCAGAGGCCCAGCTGAAAACAAAGGGGGACAGAACATTTTCAGTCCAGGCACTGAGGCTCTGGAATGACCTGCCTGAGGAAATCAGGTCGGCTAATTCTGTACTCTCTGTTAAGTCACTTCTTAAAACACATTTTAGAGCTTTTCCTGATTTTATTAAATTTTATGTTTAGCTTCCTGCTTTTTGTGTGTGCTTTCTACTTTTATCGATTATTCTGTGTGC
>NW_007578744.1:0-2342 GCF_000690725.1 Stegastes partitus
TTCCACATGGACTCTTGTGGACTTGGAGAGATGACTACATTTACATCACAAGTACTTCTTGCATACATGTGGTTGCAGAGAGAAAATTATTCCAAATTACTTGAAGATCTGAGGTCACTAAAAACTTGGTCATGAAAAATCACTGGAACTGTCAAAGGTCTAGACTGATGAACAACATTAGGACCTTTTTCAGAATAGTACGATTAATCAAGAAGTTAATCAAGAAGTTCTGAGACTGTGGCTATAAAGATCAAAAGGTATCTGGCTCAGGAACAAGCTGCTGGAGATGCAGGTGGATGCTCTATTGGTGACCTGGATCACCAACTACCTCGCAGGTCACTACGGTTTGTGAAGCTGTGGAGCACTGCAGAGGTGTACCAAAACGTATTCCTTGTGGTTTTCCATCAAGCATTGCATTTAATTTCATGTTGTGCCATTTTGTAAATTTTGTATATGATGTTCTGGGAACTCTAAGGGATTAGGTGTGTAATTGATCTAAATATAAAAATGCTGAATTACCATCTCTGTTGGGTTTGTTTTACTTGGGTGTGTAACCCAGTACTGGACTTGGACAGTGCAACAGAAATACTAGTGAAATTAGACGGTATGAAGATCTCACCAAATGTATGTGACTTGTTTGACAATAATATGAATATGTGTCATATGTTACTCTTTACCATGCATCTTGCAAGAATGAATATGCACAAAAAGGTTGTCAGTCCCATCCATCCATATCTATACATCGCTTAATCCTTACTGGGGTTGCTGGAGCCTATCCCAGCTGACTTAGGGTGAAGGCAGGGGACACCCTGGACAGGTCACCAGTCTATCACAGGACTACACTTGGAGACAGACCACCAAGCACACTCACATTCACACCTACGGACAATTTAGAATCACCAATTAACCTCAACATGTTTTTGGACTGTGTGGGAGGAAGCCAGAGAACCCGGAGAGAACCCACGCTGCAGTGGGAGAACATGCAAACTCCACGCAGAAAGATCCCAGGCATCCTAACCGGGATGAGAACCGGGTATCTTCTAGCTGCAAGGCAACGATGCTAACCACCAAACCACCATGCAGCCCCTTGTCAGTCCCAGTGCATGTGAAAATTTACACACAAAATTGTAATCTAAATTGTAGTTTCATTGTTATTTTCTTTCATCTTCACTTATTTTACTCATTCATTTTATTTCTTTTTTTTTTCTTGCACAAACTTTCAGCTGAGAAGAGCACCCCACATATTTTTACAGTTTCACATGCTCCTTCTAATGTCTAAATGTTGTATTCTGCATAAAGCAGTTTGAGATAATTTTAAGAATAATTTAAATATTTTTTAAAAATTGAACAAATAACAAAACTGGAGATATGATTTGGATACTTAAACCAGATTTTAGCTTAAACAAATTGTAAGACTAGAAAATATGATGTGTAAACTAAATTCATGAATATAGTGAATGACCCTGTGTAAACCCCAACCCAATGAAAAACCTATGGAATACAGTTAACCTGAAGCACAAGCTTTCGCTCTCTGCATTCATGTATGAATTGAAATTTCAGTCACCAGAGAGACAGTGCTGGGGATGGTGTAACATCCCAGTTGCAAGGAGGGGAAAGGAAAGTACCCGGTTGTGAGTGTCATATGACACAGTAAAGCATAAATGAATGCTGACTAAGATTTTTTGACTGGTATCAAAAAAACTGATTGGGTTTTTCAGGGGTAGGAGGAGAGTTGGGAGAAGTTTGCATAAGTATGTAAGGAAATGTAACGCATTGTTCGTTAACATCTAAAGATTTTGCTCATGTTTGTTCTTACAGCCTCTGTATTGAACAAACATTATTCACATCACACTCTGAAGACTTTTTCCTTGAAGATCTTTTTGGAGGACTCCCAATATTTAAACAAGAAGTGATTTTTGACTACATGTTTAACAAAGCTGCCTGATCAACACTGGCCCATGGCAGGCACCACTGAGTCATAACATTATGATGTGAAAGCCTGTTTCAAAAAAGTCACATGAGTGTCATCTGACATTCAACTGTAATCATTTGCCACTGTGCGGCATCTCAAAGTCATAAGACCCAAGACTTATGCAACAAATCTGTACAACTTCCACCTTGTCTGCTGAGTATAGACACAATACTCACAGCTCTACAGTTTTTTTTTTGTTTTTTTTTTATTTTTTTAACTGCTAGTATGCATGTCGTAATACTAGAAACACAAAGCAAAACCAAAATGTAACATCTGACAGCTTTGTCAAAAATTACACAGAAATTGGCTACATTCAGTTACATCTACTAATACCTTTGAAAACAAATGCATAGACTTCTCTCTAACATGG
>NW_007578744.1:3004-10086 GCF_000690725.1 Stegastes partitus
TGTGGTTGCAGAGAGAAAATTATTCCAAGTTACTTGAAGATCTGAGGTCACTAAAAACTTGGTCATGAAAAATCACTGGAACTGTCAAAGTAAAAATAAACAACAACAAAAAAAACCAAAATACACCTGACTGGGTCATTGGTGGATTTTACACTGTATGCTATGTGGATAATAACAGAGTTCCTCCAGATTCTGAAAGGGGAAGCACAAATGTAAAAGCATTCACGAACAGAAACTCAAGAGTTCCTTTTCATTGGACAATACGCATAGTTTGGTCAATTCAACCATGTGATCAACTTTCCATGATGTATTAGAAATGCTTAGTCCAACTTTCCAAACACAAAAAGACTTCAAGAGATGAAAACACATGTCCTGAAAATCTTTTCTTGGAAATTTATGCAACCTGCACGTTGCACAACAACCAACAAACATGCTGAGCTTTTTCTTGTCAGAAAGCTACTCCTCTAACATGAAATAGTTATCCTAGAGAACAAAATATATTAGCATAGATAAACATATAAATTAATGCTAAATCAGAGCTCACAATTCAAGTTTTTATCACAGGCCTAATGCAGAAGATAGACTGACTAGCGATGTTGTTTTTCTGTATGTGTGGCTCTTATAAACATAATGATAGTTTTGTCGAGCACTGGAGTTATTTAGTTTAGATTTTTCACATGGTATAGGCAAAAAATAAAGCACATTGAAGCACAGTGAAGCTTTTCTATTGAAACTTTCTATATAATAAAATAAAAAAAGTGCCATTCTTTTTGGCATAATGGGATCCTGGTTTATACCAAATAAAAATAAAGACAGCAGCACTGATATGCTACAAATATTAAATGAGGCAGCAGTGTTGTGAGAGGCAGCTTTTATCAGCTCATAATCATGGCCAAACCGAAACCGCTCCTGGAAACCATTTTCAATGCATTTTTTTTTTAGTTCTCAGCTGAACTACTGGGACTACATGTAGGAGGTGTGTCAGAAAACTTTCAGGACTGGTGTCACAAAAGATATTATTCAACTCCAAACTACAAATGACAAGTTTTCCCCTTCAAAGTAATCCCCCTGGAGTCTAACACACTTTCCCAGCCTTCTCTACCACACCGCCATGCACTCCTGGAAGGATTCTTCCGGGATCCTCCGCAGCTCTGTCATCACAGCCATCTTGATGTCGTCCACGTCTTCAAAACGGGTCCCCTTGATGACCCCCTTGAGCTTGTGGAAGAGGAAAAAATCACACGGAGCCAGGTGGAGTGAGTAGGGTGGTTGCTCCAGCACAGAGATGTTCTTCTCAGCCAGGAACTGTTGGATGCTCAGGGCATTGTGAGCAGGTTGTCATGGTGAAGCAGCCACGACTTGTCCTGCCACAACTGTCGCCTCATCTTGCACACTGAACAAAGCAAACGTCCCAGGATCTCTTTGTAGACGTGCTGGTTGATCGTCTGAAAGGGAAAACTCGTAGTTTGTAGTTTGGATTTGAAATATATCTTTTGTGACACCAGTACTGGAACATTTCTGACGCACCTCGAGGTTGATCCAATGTGTCTTTATCCAGCTACAGCTACTTCAGAATGCACCCTCTACGCTTGTCACTGGTACGAAGAACACATCACATTACTCCCATTCTGGCATGCTAGCACTGGTTAGCAAAATCTTACTATTGGTTTCTAAACCCCCTTAAAGTTCACCTACACAATACATTGTAATATGTTAACTCGGTTTTCAGCTTCTGAGTGACTTAGGTCATCATCACACTCCTCTCAATCCCACACTTACACCTCAAAACCAAAGGTGACAATTTTTTTTCTATTACTGCTCTAGAACAGTGTCCTGTTCCATGTTAAATCTTATCCCATCATTGTCAATTTCAAATCAAAACTGAAGACTCATCGCTTTTCCTTTGCTTTCAGTTCAGTCTGAGGCTGCCCTGGTCATGCCCACTCATAGTTCCTTTTATATAGCCTTTTATTTTGCATGATTGAGTTGGTGGTTTTGGGAGTTTCCTCTTTTAATTTTTTCTCTTATTAAACTTTGATGTCATAGTTCTTATTGTTTTAAATGCTGCCAATATGTCTCGGCTTTCCTTTTATAAAGGTTTTCTTATTGTGTATTGCCATACACTCCTGTCTACTGTTGTAGTTTTCACCTCTTCTGTGTATTTATATGCCACCATTGCATGTTATTAAGTGTCTCCTCTTTCCTGTAGTTTGTGCTTCGACTTCTCTGCATGTATGTATCTCAGGCTCCAGAGCAGCGCTTGTCCTTCCGTAAGTGACGGCTGAACTCAAAGTGGTTCACTGAGGATGACGTCCATTCAGTCTCCTTCACAACCAGATGAACGGCTCCACATGAGGTTTTCCTTCTGCTGGCTTCACTCAGAAGATCTTCAGTGAACATGAGACACACCTGAAGTGAAGAGAGACATCACAGTATCAGCGTCAACAGCAGAGGTTCATTTGAATTAAATGGAAACATTTCCTATTTCATACATAGTTTCCCAAGAACTTAAAGAAAGACAGGCCTGTAGTTGCTTCACACTTAGGGGAGTAGATTTATTTTCTTCAGTCTCTCCGTGCTGCATTTTAAATGTTATATTTAAACTGTAGTGTCTGTCACTATTTTGGTATTATTCTGGGTGTTTATTCTTTCAATTTATGCTGCAGTAAGAAGAACTACAACCGGGTGTTAAAAACAAACAAACAAACAAAAACGCTAAAGGTGAGCTATAGATATTCAGGACAACTGATAGAAACTTAATGTTACTGTTTTAATCACATTTAAGTTTCCTAAACGTTATGTTAACTTGAACCAGCGTCTCCACGGACAGTTTTTTTTAACTCAGTGTACCACATTACGGCAACACAACACACTTCAGCCTGATTACATGAAACACAACACAAACACTGTTAGCTACATGCTGCTACATTTAACTTTAACTGCGACTGTCAGCTTGCTGGGGCAGCATCACTAATTCACCTTAAAGCTAATATTTAATCACCAATTAACCTCAACATGTTTTAGAACTGTAGGAGGAAGCCAGAGAACCCAGAGAGAACCCACACTGCACAGGGAGAACATGCAAACTCCACGCAAAAAGATCCCGGTGCCCCCACCGGAATGCAAAGCAGCGACCTTCTATCTGCGAGGCAACAGTGCTAACCACCAAGCCACCTTGCAGCCCCTAAAACAAGCCAGCGGACAATAAAACTGTTTGTGAAAACTGTGCTGCTTCTCCACAGATAAATAACGACAAATTAACAGGTAAATATCCATCCATTATCTATACACCGCTTAATCCTCACTAGGGTCGCGGGGTGGGGGTGGAGTCTATCCCAGCTGACTCAGGGTGAAGACAGGGGACACCCTGGACAGGTCACCAGTCTATCACAGGGCTACACTTAGAGACAGACAACCAAGCACACTCACATTCACACCTACGGACAATCCAGAATCACCAATTAACCTCAACATGTTTTTGGACTGTGTGGGAGGAAGCCGGAGAACCCGGAGAGAACCCATGCTGCACGGGGAGAACATGCAAACTCCTCACAGAAAGATTCCGGTGCCCCTACCGGGATGCAAACCTTCTTACTGCGAGGCAACAGTGCTAACCACCAAGCCACCTTGCAGCCCCTAAAACAAGCCAGCGGACAATAAAACTGTTTGTGAAAAATGTGCTGCTTCTCCACAGATAAATAACGACAAATTAACAGGTAAATATCCATCCATTATCTATACACCGCTTAATCCTCACTAGGGTCGCGGGAGGGCTGGAGTCTATCCCAGCTGACTTAGGGTGAAGGCAGGGGACATGCAAACTCCTCACAGAAAGATCCCGGTGCCCCCACTGGGGTTCGAACCTTCTTGCTGCGAGGCAACAGTGCTACCAACTGCGTCACCTTGTAATAATTCAATTTCAATTCAATTCAATTTTATTTGCATAGCACAGTTTACAACACGTTACAACACAGCACTTAACAAAGTAAGGTATAGACCTTACAAATTTGGTCGCACTTCCCACCTTGTCACAGGCAAAACATATGACTTGCTGAACATATTCTTTTTGATATACACTACAATTTACCGATGTTCTCTGAACGTCCCACATAGCAGGCTGCGGTAGCTGCTTCTTGGTGGCTGTGGTGCTTCGACAGTTGTGCGACCAAAAATGACTTGAAAAAGAGTAAACTAGGGCATTCTAATGTCAGATTTGTCCAAGATCAAACAGAGTGATTTTTTTTCTTGCGCGGTCTTTTCTATGAATAAACAGTGCACGTAGGTGTGCTCTGTTTTTCACAAGAAGACCACATTTCTAAGCGTAATTACTTGAACTGTTCTATGTGTTAGGACACTTGTGTCATTAAATGGACAACATTGCACCTTACAGAGATTAAATTAACCCTAAAGGTCAGGTTAGCTTCATTACAGCGTCTAGAGCTGAGCGAGCATGACTCTCCAGTGGCAGCCAAAAGTTTGGAGACATCCACACCTCGAAAGCCCTCTCCTTATTTTTACTCTTTTAACCACTATAGTGTAGAAAAAACTGGAAATGCCACAATTATGAAATAATGCACATGACATTGTGGTGTAAAGAACTGCAAACCACACTCATCTGCTACAACATTAAAACTCTCTAATACTGTGTAGTGGACTGCATTAAGAAGAATGTTCACAGCCAGGCTTTCTTTGTGTACCTAAAACTTTAAACCCTTGTCAAAGATTGCGGGTATCTCAACAAAAGTAATCAACTTTCTCTACTATAAGGGGACGTTTAATACATCATATTAGCCTTCCTCCTCACAAATTGGACCAATTATGCCCCACCTACTTCAGTTAAGAGGAACAGGCTGTTTTAATGAAGAGTTATGAAGAACGTATGAATATATTATGGTGAAAAATGCTGCTACATGATGCAAGAGGGGAATGCTGGTTGAAAAATTGTTAATCATTAAAGTGAATTTGACCAGTCAGTGCACTTTCAATGCAGCCGCATATTTCTGACATGACAGAAGCACATTAGAGCTGTTAAACTTTAAATTTCATTCATTTATACATTATATTCCCATAATGAATGACTCGTGGAACTGACTTTAATTTTTCGTCTGCAAGTTTAGGACGCTAAAACATGTCAAAGTCACATCCACCCAACGTTTTCCAGCAGCACATTGAATTGTAATAATCAATATCATTAAATTCACATGTCAGTGTTTTTAATGTTGGGGTTGATAGCAGTATGTTTATATTTTGGATTGCTTAAAGCAGTGAAACTGTCTCTCATGAGGACTGTCCTGGGAAAGGAAATAGATGAAGCTGGCCCACACTGCTTTTGGGCCAATTTACCCTTAACTGAGAGGTCCCCCTAACCTGATGTTTGAAGGAGGAATCTGGTCTGGGATCTTGGTCTGAGCTGATGCTGGTGGATGGTTAAGGTTGTTATGGAAGTGGTGCCTGAAGCATAGGATGCCATTGCAAAGCAATGCTAAAGATTTTAGCCCTTGATAAGAATGTACTATACTAAACCAGCTAGTTTAAATCTCAATTTCCAGTTTTCATTGAAGAATAGACACACCTTGCCAACTGTATCTTCCCAACCATTGCTCATTCAGACTCATTTGGCTTTCAGCATTGTTTTTTGTTTTTTTCCAATCGCAAAGTATTATTAATGTTACAGCAAGTGGTTGCATCACAGGCTGTGTCCGAAATCACTCCCTATGCCATATATAGTGCATTGTATAGGGTGCACGCCATTTTGTAGGGTTGTCCGAATGTTAAGTTACAAATGTTACACCCTATATCGTGCACTCAAAATATCCCCCAATGCACCGTAAAAAATAATGTACAGCCGATGGTCACTAAACTGAGCAATATGGACCGTCATGCATTGCGTGAAAGGAAATGGAAACAAGACGAACTAGAGCGCAAAAAATTCCTGTTTGTTTTGTTAAATTTTATTTTACCTGGACAGTGAATGTCACTAAAATTGCGGCGCTCGGTTGTGATTTGGACATACGACACCACTTTATTTAAATTGCTTTAAGTTACTGGATCCTGAAGAAACGTTCTCTCATCTGGTATGTACAGCAAAATGACAATAAACTTGATTTAATTTGATTTCTTAGCTACGTAATAAACTGTGAATTTGATGTGTTTGTACTGCGCTGTTGCGGCACAAATCGCGGCTAGCGAGCGACGTATTTAATAGCTCGAGTAGTGTCCGAAATGTTACTTAGCTGAGGTGCTCCCTATATTGTGCACTACATAGTGATCACTAGGGAGCAGGGAATGAGTGGGTGATTTCGGACACAGCCACAGTCTTCATTTTGTGTCCTCCTGTTTCCCCATGAGATTGTGTAAGTTGAGATCCCTCACAGCTCCCTATAGCACAACAATCTCAGTATCAAGTAGTGTGTGATGTGCAATTATTTTCAGATCTTGTACAGTATATTAATCAGTGCTTGACTGTTTCAATTGAAAAGTGAAATAGAGAAACAAAAGGACAGATGAAAAAAAAAGAATGAAGGAAAATAGAAGTCAAATTTTTTTTGTTTTTAGTTGGAAATAAGGAAGAAATATAAAAGAAGGACGGGAACACAGACGCAAAGAAGAGAAATTGAAACAGGACTGCAAAAAATGGACAAAATGGACACGGAAAACTTACTTCAAAGAACCTACATTACAGGAACAAAACTGGAAATTGGAATTGAATTCTAACGAGGCACAAGCAAGTATTTTCCATTCTCATGTTGAGCAACTCTTTTTTTAAGTCTGTCAAAACAGAAACACCCGGTTTCACTTTCAGGGTTTAAATAAAACCAGGACTAATTCCTGAGGAAGTAGAGGCGCTGGTGGGCCTTCCTGACCAGACAGGAAGTGTTGGCGCTCCGGGTGAGGTCTCTGGATATGTGCACACCCAGGTACCTGAAGCTGGAGACCACTTCCACAGCTGCTCCACCGATGTGCAGGGGAGGGGGATGGCACTTGTCCCTCCTGAAATCCACCACCATCTCCTTGGTCTTCTTCACATTGATGCAGCGGTTGTTGTCTCTGCACCACTGCACCAGGTGTTCCACCTTCTCTCT
>NW_007578744.1:10661-11852 GCF_000690725.1 Stegastes partitus
GATACCAAACATGCGCTCTACTAACCCTCTGGTGTGGATATGAGCTTGGTTGTAGTGCTGTTGCTCAGGTCTGACTGGATGAAGATAAGAGTTGAACAAGACGTTTGTCTCTGCACAACCACTCTCACCAAGTGGGATTCCACTGTGTTGTCCTGCTTTAAATTGAGCACACAAAGAGGAATTCTGGAAAATCCTTGAGTGTTGAACCATTCCAACATGCAGCAATGTTGGAGAACTGCATAGTGGGAGTGCAGACACCTTGTACATTTACTGAAAACCAGATTTACGATTCCTGTACAGCTCAGCATCTTCTGTTGAAGGACGCTTAATAGGACTATGATATCCATCAATGCATTACTCCAGGGAAGCTCCCATATTCATAGAACTATAGCCTGTATATGGTCTGATCAACAGCATTAAGGAACTTGATGTAGTCTGTACTGGCCTCGTGGAAAGCTTTTCTACTATCCAGTTAGTTAAACACCGCCACACAAGAAGTCGCAGACGCCAGGCTGGGTTTGGACTCATTTATTATATGGCAGGTGTGAAACTATAACAATCAGATACAGTATATGTGCATCAGTATACACAAATCATGCTGTAATTATGAATTTAAGCTTAATATAAATCATAGGCTGTCTTGTTACATCAGTTTGAAATAAACTAATACGTTGGAAAATACGACCTATAAAAACTGTAGTTCCTTAAAACATTGATGAACTACTTAAATGTGTCATTTCTAACATTTATTGTTCATCTAAACATTGTTTTTACTGCAATACTCACAGGGAATGCCTTCAATGAATTCAAACACAGCTACAGACCATAACACCTTGCTGTCTCTGCAGTCTGAATCACCTTACTCTGCCGTCTCTGCACTACATGGTCTGAACTACAGTTCCACAATTTCATTTAGCAGACGCTTTCATCCAAAGTGACGTACATCTGAGAGCAGATACAACACAGGCAAGGATCTAGTCAGGAGAAAACAATGTAGATAAGTGCCATAGAACAAATTCAAGTGTGATAGGGCGTTGATGCCAATTGCAGACTGTGTGGATGGACACAGATTTTATTTTTCATTTGTTTGTTTTTGGTTTGTTTGTTTGTTTTCAGCCTGTCAAGTGCAGAGGTGTTCAGTCAAGAGCTGGTCTTTAGTCTTTTCTTGAGAAGGAGTCAGGAGATCTAGTC
>NW_007578744.1:12723-16196 GCF_000690725.1 Stegastes partitus
AATTTGGAGAGGGCACCTACCGCGATGTGGAACCACTGCTTTTTGCACTGAGAAGCACTGGCGGCTAAGAATATGGTACCCGTGCTTGATGAAACTTTAACAAATGTCATCCAAGTGGTGAACCACATAAAACAGAGTGCGAAAAATTGCCACTGCTTTTCAAATCTATGTAAAGACTTGGGCTCTGAGCACATGCAGGTGCTATATCACTCAAAAGTCCACTGGCTGCTGAGGGGCAAGGTGTCTTCACGCTTTTACAAACTTAAATCAGAAATAGCCACATTCTTCTCAGAGACTAACTCCCTGTATGCAGAACTGTTTGACAATGAAAGCTGCATATCTTGCTGATGTATTTGAACACCTCAACGCACTAAATGTATCGATGCAAGGGAGAGGACACAATATATTTGAACAGTCAGAAAAAATTGCTGCGTTCAAGAAAAAGATCACACTGTGAATAAATCACTTATCCAAAGACAGACTGGCATGTTTCCCAGCTCTTGCCATGAAGCATAGCAGCTGGACTGTGTGGCAAAAAAATGACTTGAAAAAAACTGTCAAGGCGCATCTCACAAAACTTCAAGCTCGGTTTGACGACTACTTCCCAGAGGAACATACAACCATTGACTGAATACGTGACCCCTTTGGTATCAACATGGAAAACATTACATTGCCAAGCAATGAAGAGCATCAGCTGGTGGAGCTGTCATGTGATCAGATGCTGAGAATGAGATTTGGGGAGGTCAGCCTTTCCCACTTCTGGCGCAGCAATGTGATGGCTGAGTATCCATCCCTCGCCACTCTTGTATTTAAAACAATCTTACCATTCAGCACAGGGGGGAGCTGCTCTTGCTTCTTTAACTGCAATTTGGTACTTTTTCAATGAGTTTTTCCAAATTTCGTTAAAAACAAACAAACAAACAAACAAAAAACATGGAAACTATATTTCTTCCATTTCCTTTCGTTTCTTCTGCAGACTCTTTTGAGCGCCTGTGTTGAGTCATTTAGCCAGGGCTGCGGAGAGCTCTTGGAGTGTTTCAGTTTAAAGGGGGCAACCGAGTCTAAAATGGATTGACATTGTAGTTAAAAGTGGAGACCAGCTCCTCTGTGTTAAAATTTGGATTAAAAGCAGTTGAAGAAGCAGAGATAAAAAGCTCAGAGAATTTTACAGCGGATGTAGAGTTAAAAACACGGCGATGGATCGGAGCATTCTGACGGGCAAGTAAAACTGATAAAACTACACTAAATAAAATTTGTTTATGGTCGGACACGCAGATATCCTTGGTAGCAAGATTGAGGGGGCTGAGACCACTGTGTAAAACCAGGTTGGCCCTTAGAGTGCGTGGGCACATCAACTGCTTGAATGAGGTTAAAAGAGTTGACAGTCTCTAAAAAGTCATTTAAGTGAACTTCCACGTGAACAGTGGTTGGCCTGGGGTCCGTTTCACAAAGCAGTTTTAGTGATATCTCTGAGTCTGTTAACCCCGAAATGAGGGAAACTCTGAGTTTTCCGTTTCACAAAGGGAGGTAACTCAAACCAGAGACAGAGGGGTAACTCTAGCCTGTTTCACAGAGAGAGCTGACTCAGTTACCACAGTAACAGACTCTATGAACCTAACCTGATCGGGACCAGGTTTTTCTCAATGAACCCTGAGTTTCTGTCTGTCTCCGCTCTCTTTCAGCCGCACACGCTATATTCCTCATTCATTCATTCAGTCAGCAGGTGAGTTTTGGCGGAGCCTAGTTCTGCCGTCTGTCAGAAATCATTCCAAAAAAAAAAATCAGAGTCAGTAGGCTGTATTAGAAGTCCATTAGACACAGTAGGTGACGACTTTTTTCACTAACATTACATGTCCTTTTGACAACGATACTGTGGATAAAGGTGTAGCATTACTGCACAGAGAATTAAATATTCGTCAGGAGATGGTTATCAGACTGCGCATAGATGTTCTAGCATTTCCAGACAGTTATCTTTTTGAGTGGTACCGTTTCACGTCACAGTCTATCACTGACGTACGGTCAGGGAAAGAAAAAAATATCTAATGATGAAATAATTTAAATGGTTATATTCATCCAGTGATTTGTACTATAAAGTATTTATTTTTTCATTTAGCTTCACCAATTTTGATGATTTTTTAAAATTCAAAATCACTGAATTTTTGCAGTTTTCTATTCAAATGCTTGGAAGAGAAGCAGGTGAGGTAGCAGCGAGCTGAGCCTCACCTTGGATTGTGCAATCCCTCACTAACTGCGCTGGCTGTCTGCAGTGACAGCGTGGTGCTCTCTGGATGTCACCAATAAAATGGTTCAAACACATTTAATACATGAACTGATTTTCCATAGTTCAGCTGATGTATATAATAATGTACAGTGTATTTTTGTTAACACTGTATGTGTGTAAGGTGTTTTGTGTGCTGAGCATCATAAAGCAGCTGAGAAGAGGTTCCAGGTGAGGCAGACAGCTGTCTTGCCTCATGGCAGCGGGCGCCCCGATCCCAGACATTCTTCTTCTGACGGCATCTTAGCAGCTTAAAAAAAATTGATATTTTTGTCCAGAAGGAGTGATCCATGGACTTCATTTATAAGTAAAGGTGACATTGCATTAACTTTTCTTTATTTTTTAAAAATGAAATGCATGTAAGTAAGGCAACTGTATGCAGGGCGGTCAGAAAAGTGTGCCTCGCTGAAATGGCTTTTACTCATCTTAGTTGTTTTCCCTGGACATAAACATGTCAGAGCCATCAAGGAGGAGTTCCACAGGACTGTAGGTGAATGATGTAGAGATCTGTAAAATTAATTTTTAAATTATTTTCTGTTCATGACATTGTGCTGCAACCTCAGACTTGAACAATGTTTCTATACTTCTTCTTATCTGCTGCCAAGTGTGCTTCTCCCCCACCAGATTGCACCTAAATGAAATAAATTAATGGGCTTTCATTCAAGCAGTTTTTCCTGTAATATTATTGTGATCACAAAGGACGACATTTAAGCTTACGCATTGACCCGAGCAGCAATGTTCTCCATGCTGTCTCCCTCTGTGCTGCAGCTGCAGCGGTGTTGCACTTCTTTTTAAAAACGTGTTTAAACTCGCTGTATGAGCGCATTAAGATTTCCAATCCTAGTGGGGTGAAAGACGCAGTCCTCTGCTTCCCCATGCTATGGTGACTCATCGACTCAGGGCTCCTTTGATGCTGACTTTTTATAGTTGTAGGGTAGAAAATAAGATATACCTATTTTCACACCAAAGCAAATGGTTGCATGAACTGAAATTATTAAAACCAACCTTTAAATAAATCGTCCACCAATATAATTTCAGAGTCAGCACAATAATTCTAATAAACTGTTTACTCTTGGTGATCAGTCAAGAGAATTTAGAATGTTAAGGGAATTGACTTAGAGCTTAGGTAACTAAAGATCGGATACGTAAAGTGACTGAAAATGAGCTATAGAAAATACAGGAAACAACTGGGTAC
>NW_007578744.1:21705-22765 GCF_000690725.1 Stegastes partitus
GTGCAGAGGTGTTCAGTCAAGAGCTGGTCTTTAGTCTTTTCTTGAGAAGGAGTCAGGAGATCTAGTCAGGAGAAAGCAATCTCGATCAGTGATTCCCAACTGGTGGGTCGCGGACAGCTGGTCAGAAATAAATAAATAAAAATTATATAACGTGTGTCTCAGGTTGGACTTGTTTTTTATTTTGAAAAAACTTTTGTTTTGACAGGCAGTGTAATCATAGTTTGTTTGATGTTCATTTTAAGTTTGTGTTGATGTTGGGATGCAAGATGGCAAAGCGCAAATATGACCCAGACTATGTAAAATGTGGATTTTCATACATTGAGGATAAAAAGGGACAGAAACCCCAGTGTGTGTAGTGAAGTGCTTGCACATGAGAGCATGAAACCATCTAAACTGAAGCGCCATTCAGAAACTAAACATCCTGCATGCAAAGGTAAGCCAGCGGAGTTTTTTCAGAGACGACTCCAGGCGCTGAAGACTTCACAAGTGTCTGACAGCGTCTTGCTCCAAACAAGAACAATCTCTCGGTGCATCTTGCCATGTAGCTCGCCGCATTGCAAAGGCCAAGACACCCCTCACAGTAGCTGAAGAGCTTATTTTACTTGCTGCCATGGATATGGTAAGAGAGGTGCTGGATCAGTCAGCGGTGGACAAGCTGAAAACCATACCACTGTCCAACGATGCCCTGGCTTGGCGGATTGAAGACATGTCTGGTAATATAAAACAACCACAGCCCACATCCAGGCAAGCCCTTGCTACTCCTTACAGATGGACGAATCTACAGATATCGCTAGCCATGCCATTTTACTGGTTTATGTGAGACGTGTGAGACGGTGATCTGCAAGAACAATTTCTCTGTAGCAGAGACCTCCCTACCATACAAAGGCAGAGGACTTTTTTAACACCCTGGACTTATATTTGAGCTCATTGGGCCTCAGCTGGGATTATTGTGCACTGCTGATGGTGCTGCCTCCATGACCAGGAAACATTCAGGTGTTATGAAGCAAATTTGGAGAGGGCACCTACCGCGATGTGGAACCACTGCTTTTTGCACTGAGAA
>NW_007578744.1:26870-92212 GCF_000690725.1 Stegastes partitus
AATGAAAATGTGTCACATCCAGTTCATCACGGAGTGTCTTACATGAGCTTGTTATCTATTATGGAAATAACACAGTGCTTAGGATGTAGGATTATGCTTTAGATCAGGCCACAGTTGCAACACTGCCACGATGAAAGTGGTTAATGACATTATCTGTGCCCTTGACAACAAGGAATCCTGTGCTGCTGTGTTTGTTGATCTATCTAAAGTTTTTGATTCTGTTGACCACCCCATCTTGCTGGAAAGGCTAAGAAATATTGGTCTCTCTGAAACCTGTGTCTCCTGGTTCAGTAGCTACTGTTCTGGGCGCTTACAGTCCATAAGGATGGAGGGTCTTCTCACGGCCCCACTACCTCTTCACTAAGGTGTCCCCCAAGGTTCCATACTGGGCCCAACACTATTCAACATTTACATTAACAACATAACCCAAGCTGTTGACAATGCTCACATTCATCTGTACGCCGACGATACCATTGTTTATACATCTAGCCCCTCTCTCAATGATGCACTGTCCAATCTGCAAACTGCATTCAGTAACATCCAACATGCCTTCTCAGACCTTCTGTTGTTACGAACAGGACAAAGACTCAGGTGCGGGACAACAAGGCACAACGACAGAGTCAGGAGACATGTTCTTTAATAAAATAAATGGTTTTACAGGAACTAAAGTCGCTAACCAGAACAAGGTAAACAGAGCATGGAAAGGATTGAAACCGAAAAATAAAACTACTGCGAAGCGCTAGCGAATAACTGATTGAATTACACGATACATACAAACTAAGGATAACTAATGGACAGAAAAGCTTGCTGACACACAGGCTAACTAACAAACAGCAACACAGTCATTTAAACTAGCATCGCTAGGCACATTACTCGACCGGGGCTGGATAGTGAGGAAGAGGGGTTCTAGGCAGACGGAGAGAGGCGAGTGGCAGCGGCGGTGTAGCGGCAGCGGCAGACAGGTGGAAGGCTGGAGGGATCCAGTAGACAGGTTGTCCAGGTTATGGCAGAGGAAGACAGGCGCTCCAACTGGAACAGAGAAAATGGTTAGAATGTGGCCAACACTCAGACGGAAGAGCTGAAATGATCAGATAGGACTAACAAGGCTGTTTTTACGATCTGGCGTCGTGTCATGGTCTGGAAGAGGCTTCTATCCGTTTGAGGAGACGCTGCAGGTAATCACTCCCAGCTGATCTCATCAGCTGATTGTGAACTGCTTCCACCTGTCATGCCACGCCGCCACACACCAGGAGAGAAGGAGGCAGAACTGCCACTAACTGACAGCAGAGGGCGTACCATCTGTTATCACTAAATACAAAAAAAACAAAATGTATGATCTTCAATAGAAACCTCCCACAGATCCATTCCCCAATTAACATCATCTCCTTGGATGGATCTATAATCGACTTCGTCAATAACTACAAGTATTTAGGTATCTGGCTCAACAGTTTGTTGAACCTGCTTTGTGAAACGGACCCCTGTTCACGTCACAGTAACCGGCCAATTAACCACGGTTGCCTACAAGTCCAACCTCTGTTCAGGGCAGGCCCAACCCAAGAAGATGAACGAAATAATTTCTGGATATTGGGGCTCCTTCTGGTAGAGTTCTCGCGAGACCTCTGTCACTCTGAGCCCAGCACTGCCTCACTGTAACCTAAATAAATTCTACGTCTGTGAACTGAAGATTTCTCCGGTTTGTTCTTGGGCTTCCAACTAAAGAATCGGGCTAGCAATAATGACGCACAGAACGATTAGTTATGGAGTTCCACAGAGTTCTGTGTTAGGTCCAACACTTTTTATCCTGTACATGCTGCCTTTTGGCAATATTATTTGGCAAAATTGCATACATTTTCATTGTTATGCAGATGACACCCAGCAATATTTATCTATGAAGCCAGATGAAACAATTCAGAGAAATTACAAGCATGTCTTTAAGACATGGTGACTTGGATAACCTGAACTTTTCAAAACTAAAGTTTGACGTATTTTGCCCTGAACACCACAGAAACACACTACAAGGTTTAAGACTTTACTAGATGAAGTGCCTTGAGATGGCCTTGGCATTTTACAAATTGGTGCTTTAGGAAAAAAAAAAACTGAATTTAATTAAATATCCCAGCCACATAATTAGTTTCTATTTAATCACATTGATTGTACAGACTGTATATGTTTTTAATACATTCACATTCACACTCTTCTTAATGACCCAATGCACTGACAAATAGCTTGTTTAAATCTTTTTCACTTATCCTTGTAGGGCTTGAAGTTTCCATGTCAGCAATTTACAATTACATGTTACTGTGGATTCCCCATCTTGCTAAATAGGCCTCCTGGAAAGATTAATCATACTGCATATGCCTAGAAGCCTTCTATAATTGTGGAAACAAAACTCAGTCAGTAGTAAGATAGGTGGAGCAAAATAGGAGAAAACCTTTCACAGTGTTATTCATATTGGTGAGTAAGTGGTCATTTGTGGCCAGTAATTTACAGGAACTATTCCTACAGGGACCTTACAACATCTGTATTATGGTTGTATCCTGCCTGAACAGAAATATGACAACAACAGATTAATTACAGACTCACTCCTTTATTATTTAATCATAGATTGAAGATCTTGAAGAAGGTATCTCAGATTAAAGATATCATAGATTAAAGATCTTAAAGAAGATATCTCAGGAGTTAGACCATTCACCAGTTAGGTCAAATATGAAATCACATATTTTTGCTCTGCACTGAAAGATAAAAAAACAAAACAAACAAACATGTGTCTGAAGTTTTTGTAGTATGTTTTATTTCAGAAACTCACTCATACACAAACAGAAATATAAAAGTGCACAAATTATGTTATTTCTTTTAAAGTAGGAAAAGTCAATTCACATAGCACCAACTTAAGTAGTACAGGGTGTCCCACAAGCAATGCATTAAATAATTAAATAACAAAAGAAAACTTTAAGCTTGTTAAATAAGTCTATATAAGCATACTTATATGTAAAAATGAAAAAAGAGAAACCCCTGATATATATTTTCCGCTGTTTACAATGAACATCGTGGTTAAAAAAAAAAAGAGAGAGAAAGAAGTCAAATTCACTCATGCATAAAAACAAGACTGGTTTACTGATCCCTTTGTATTCCATCACCAGATCTACAGCATTTAGCATTTAGAGCATTTAGATTCACAAATGAAGGCAGCTCTGAGCTGTAAGACAAGAGCTGACAGCACCGTGGCAAGTGTTCCTCACATTGCATTTGTCTTTTTTACATTTGCAGTACATTCAGCATAAAAGGTACGTTTGCAAACATACATGTTGCGAGTGTTTAGCTTGGAGAAATTATCCTATTTGACACAGTTTGACATAGTTCTGCATGTTTAAGCATATTTACTTCATAAAACTATAGCAAGTTTAGACATACCTCAAACATGTTATCATGAAAGCAGGTCTGTGTGGGTGTGGGTTGGGTTTATGTGTGATAACCTGCCGGTAACTGCATAGTCTTCTACTCTTCAAACCTGCCTTATCAAACCCGTTCAGTTGGCTATGGCAACACTTTCCAAGGCACATACAAAAAGTTCTGACTAGTACAGCCAGGTTAGCATTTTATGCTGGTTGTTTATCCGAGTTACTTCTTCTTTCATATGATGTCAAAGTTCCTTTCATTCACAAAATCCTTCATTACCACATCTTGTCAATCATCTTTATGTCAGTGTTCGTCAAGCCAACCTGTCCTTAGATGCTGTTCTTTAAATATTTCTGCAGTCTTGTCATTCAGATTCAGTGCTGCAGTATCTCCTATAATGACAGATGAGATACTTTTCTCAGTTGTTTTCTATTGCCAAGAACTTAAACATAGTAGCTCCATGTAATGTCTCTTTTTTTAAATGACAGTGGTTGGCTCATGTTTCATCTGAGTGAAGAAAAGATGCAATGACCAATTCACAATTGGTTTTAAATGTCAAACCCAACCAGATGATTGTGGTCTAGACAGAGACCAATCACTTAGTCAGTCTGTCCAACATTTTAGTGCAGGATATCTCTCCAAAATGACACAATTACAGCCTAAAACACAAGGTCCCCCCCACACACTACTATTGCTAGAAGTAGAGAGAACTCAGAGGTGTCTTTTCTTAAGTATGATACATTATAATGCAAATAAATTACAAAACATGCCAAATACAAATGTTGAATTCTCTCGATTCTTCATTTTGACAATACAACAGTACAATATTTTTCTAAGTACACAGAGCTGGCTCTTCAAAAATTGTGGCTCTACACACTACCCATACTTCTCACATTTTTACTTTCCATACTTGTCTCCTCTACAGTTCAACTGAATAGTTCCTGATTTTCTGTCCTGTGACTGTTAGTCGCAGCTGAGTCAATCATGGCTTCGCAGTTGCAACAAAGACTGTTTTGTTTTTTACAGAATCTGGTTAGAATCTAAGGATATGGAGGAAGTATAAGGATTTTTAGCTTAGAATTTGTCATTAAAAAAAAAGAAAAAAAAGAAAGCCACTCACTTAGTTCAAAGAGCATTGGAAAGTTAAAAATCCATTAATTCTTTCTGTTATTACAATTTCTTACTGTAAAAAATGGTGTAATTTTGGTCAGTTTAAAATAACAACATGCCCTTAATACCCGCCGGCGGGTTTTGGGGCTCAGATGGTTAATTAAACTAATTGTTTTGTACTTAAGATCATGACAAAATGTTTATTATTATCCAAAGATATAAAATAAAAAGGTAGCATATTTTTAAAGAGCTGTGAAGGTACAAATGTTACCTGTTACTATATTTAAAATATAATATATATGCTGTTTAGAAGTGTACACCCATAGTGTATTATATTTAAATCAGTGTATACAGCAGCATACTTATGTGAGCTGTTATTAATAAGTTAAAAACAATGCAGCTTTTAAGTTAAATGAGCAAAGCAAGTCTGTAGTCAAACAGATAATGTTAGTTACTTTATCAGCTGCTCGCAGTTAAAAAAATTACTTGTGAATGTATACTTGTCATGAGCAGTAATCGTAAAAGGAAGCAATAAAACTACACTGTATCTTCCCTTAAGTTTTCATGGAGGAGAATGTACAACCTCAGATTATGTTTTGGTGATTCTGACTGTCCAATCGTTTTACTGGGAAGAAAGAAGTTCAGCACCAAAGAATACTTGGTATTCATTCCTAGCAATAAATTTAGGATAAGTTGATGTCACACGTAGCCTGCCATTAGCCTCCAGGAAAAATAAGCCAAACGTATGCAGGGATTTACGCCACAGCTCTGTGCTACATCTCACGACGTCATCTGAGGTAAGGAGAGTCACATTCTTATTGTAACTATATGGGACATAAAGCACTTTGTTGTTGAGCATCATCTGAGGTTTAGGACACTGTTCGCCATTACTCTCGTAAGTGACTTGCACGAACACTCTGTAGTAGCCGGATCTGGGCACCACAAGGCTTCCGTTGGAGTAGCTGAAGCCGCCTTGACAGAATGCATGTGGAATGACACTCTCCCACTGAAGATATTCCCCATCAGTGGCACCTCCTCTTGGAGCTAAGGATCAGAGAAAAAAGACAAAACTCAGATTTATGATTGTCCATCATTTCTAGATAACATGAAGTATGTCACATTTTTGTTAAGCTGACAACTAAAGTATAAGCAGATAATCATCTGCCATCAAGAGCAAAATGTGTGCAAAGTTATATTATGAATAAACTCTACAGTGCCTCATTTGACTAGTTAGTGAACTAATCTAAGTAACCTAGTAGTGTTGTCTCTAATCAAAACCTGCAGACACTCCAGATGCCTGTTCAGCTGGTCTGCAGCCTCATAGTGGCCCTTACAAAGACACCCTTTGTTCTTTCTTTAAAGGTCACAGTGTGTGCACACTAACCTTATGGAAAGTCATTTGTACATGGTTTACTACTACTACTATACTACTAATTTTACACAAAGTTGAGTACTACAGCAGATAAGTACTTAGTGTGACCATCCCAACAAAACATACAAGTAAGACAAGACCTGTTGCTTTCTCATGTGTGACCAATTGTGAGTCATAAGCCTGCGGCGATTCATTACTGTTATGATTATTGCAGTGCATTTCCCATGTTAAGAGGCTTTCTTTACACCCCTGTGATCTGCGTGGGCAACAGACATACACTGTATACTATACAGTGCATAGTATGATTATACAGCTCAAAATACAGTCTGTTTTGTATGTGTTATAACACCAGCATATAAGAATTATTACAATCTACATTGTGTTGGATATGTTCACTAAACTCACTGGTTTGTTTTTTTGCTTTTTTTTTTTTTTTGAAAGGAAATAGGGCCTTTCTAGGGAAGTGCAGTGAAACTCTAATCCTGGCAGCATTGTGCTAATACACTATGTTTTACCTGTTAACATTGCACTTGGATTCTTGATGTTTGTGTTGGCTTGAAATCTTTCAGTTCCTCGTTGGCTGTTGATACCTGTAACAACAACAGAAACATATCTGTTGTACAAATGAATAACGTCTTTTGCTCACCAGAAATCCACACAGCTTTTGATTGCACCATGTCACTAAGCAACATATTTACCTGATGAATTGCTGTCGGTTATCATCGTGGCCTGTGAGAAAACAGACACAGTCTTAAGGAAATTTGTTATAAATAACAGCAATGATACAAGAAATAAAAATACAATAAAGTGATACATATAAAAAGAAAACTATAAAATATTCAGAGGAAAGATAAGATGAAATGTATTGATCACATACAAATTTACATCTATATCTAGCTGCAACAGACAGATACAAATGGCATAATGAATTCACATTTGTCATATATGACATGATGAGTTTACATGTGGATTTGTGCAGATATGGCAGAATTGCAGATGTATGCAATTAAAGGACACACTGTGTGTAGAATTGTACTTTTGTACAGCATTGTAGTGCTAAATATTTGTTATTGAAGTTATGAAGTTCTCAAAGGCCAGACCAGTGTTAACATGGTGTCATTGCACATGAAGAGCTGAAAGAGAACAGTGTTACAATTGGTTGTTGATCTGGAAGAGCTATAAAGAGAAAACAGTGATGCATGTTGTTGTTGGCTTATATGGAAGCAAACAGTGCTTCATGATGTTTTTACACTTGAACAGATATTGGGAGAAAAGTAGTGTTACAAGAATTTTGTTGTGCTTAAAGGCTGCAAATAGAAAACAGTGTTAAAGATGTTGAACTGGAAGAGCTGTAGGATTTTTTTTTTTTTTTATCTTTAAAAATTGTGTATGAAAGAGGATAAAAACAAACAAGATCAAAAGAAAAGTGCACAATAAAGGGGCACATCATGTTAAAGAATGTTTCGCTTTGACACTGGATAGAACAAAATTGACCACTTCATTATTGAAAACAATGTTTTTTGTTGTTGTTGGGGTTTTTTGTTTGTTTTTTTTGTTTGTTTGTTTTTTAATTGTGGCTGTTGACATCATTTTCAGATTTATATAGTGAAAAGATTAAACAAACGTTTTGAACTTTCTTTATCCAGTGAACAGACATCTGCTCTGAAATGCCAGCTACTCCATCCTGCATCGAGCTGCTGTGGCTACAGACAACGTTTGGTGTCCAGCGTGGTTTTTAATGTTTAGTATGTTGCATTATGCTGGTGCAACACTGCCCCGGGCTGTTAGTAAATCTTAATGTGGCTCCATTGTGTTCGCTTTCAGTTGTCTTTTTTTTCTTTAATAAATCAACCATTTTACGTCTTTTTTTTTTTTCTTTTTTTTTTAAAGGGACAGCTGAAGACAAACTGGAAGGACAGTCGGCGTGGGAATGACATACAGAAAAGGGCTGGAATCGAACCCGCGCCGCTGCAAAAAAAAAAAAAAAAAGACTGTAGCTTTTGGATCGTATGGGGAAATACACTTTGACTTAGAATGATCCTAACGAACTTCACCTGGGCACCGATGGCGCACTTTCACTCAAACTTTTACTTACTAGCACCGCACCGACAGAAGAAGGATTAGGGAGTGTTCAGGTGTGTTGTTACCTTTTGGTCCGCGGACACGTGACATCGCCCTCCGAGTCCCACGGTGATCAGTAAAGCCAGTGCTCCTGAAATCAGCAGAAGAAGCGCCACGGCTATAAACTGAGCCATCCGATAAAGTCGAGCCACTTTCTGAATGAGAAGTTGAATCGAAGTGTTCTGCCGATGAAGTCTTGCCTCTTCTTCACCTCCTACTTCGTAGAAGTCGTATTCCTCCATGGCTCTGGGTCAGCTGCCTGCTCCTACCCAGCAGCTGCATTTATCTGCTCTGTCGCCCACGTTGAGAGCCGCCGCACCGGCAGGGAGTCTCGATTTAAACGAGTTTCACCGACTCGAACTTCCTGTTCCTGAGGGTTCGTTTTTCGTTTGTTGTGTGACACACTCTGGTTAGTTTGGTCGTGGGAGCCGGTGCGCACCCAAAGCACCCAACTCAGGGCTCGGAGGAGCACATTTATATTGTCTCTGGTCACATGACCTTTAAAATGTCAGTCACTGTTAAAGACAAAGCCCACCAGGACAGGGGGACAGTTTAAGCTGGGATGTGATGAAGAAGCACACACCTCTACTAACAGCTGCACAGATTAGACCGGTGGACTGTTTCACTTCATTCATGAAGGAACATTTCATATCAAATCATACAGAAAGTTGCCTTCCCCTACCTGCAGATCGAACATCCTGACAAACTGCAAAGTCAGACACTTGTCATAATAAATCACGAGACACATTTTCTTATGACGTTTCCTAGAAGCATTATACAATATTACAATAAGAAAACTACCTTGTTCAACACCAGTCTCAAAAACATCAAAGTATTCAAAGTTGCAATACACTGTATAAGTGGATTTCTGTACAAGCCATCATTACCAGCATTACTCATTTTATCTTTCTATTCTTGATTTATTTTAGCTTGCATTTATCCTATTGTTGTTCTGTTAGGCACCGCATTTATGCTCTTGCTGTGAATTTTTCTGCACAGTATCTGCCACAAGAATTTCCTTCAGGATTAAGTTCTTTCTTATTTTATTGTACATTACCGACGTCGAAGACATCACACCTCCCTGTATAACAAAACACAGAAAAATTCATCCATCAAGTTAGCTTTGCATCTGGAGAAGCATATTAACCACCAAGCAAAATATAGCCATGATAACAGACAGAGCTTTGCAGGATAAAGTGCACAAATGTATTAAAGTATTATAATTTCTCTATAACCCTTTGGTTTTTGGTAGCAATGCATATAACCATGATGCTCTTAATAGGAATTCTCAAATTCACATATCTTGGAAGGTCCCAAAAACACCAAACATGCCACATAAGGAAATACTGCTCTTGCATTTTTTGCCCAAGTTGCCACATAATTCTGACCATATTAGAAAAAAGTGCAATAATGTTCACCAAAAAAACTTTACAAGATATCTGCTGTCAGCAGTTAAATATTGTGATGTTGTCAGGAACAAGAAGTGTGTATTTGTGTTGAGAAATAGACTTTAAATGGTGGATGAAGCAGACTGCAGATAAAAAGTAGGAGGGAGTGAAGATAATGCCACAATAGCATAGAGAGCTGCAGTGATGTAACAGCTGTCAGCCTGTAAGAGCAAGTGCAAACCTCACTGTACATTTAGTGTAACCAATAGAGCAACAGTTGTGTAGGAATCTACACAATTATTGTAGATGAGACAGAACAAATCATGCATCGTTTATTTGAAGTCCCTATGCATGCATATAGTGCACATATTGAATTGAATTTCCCTTCTGGGATAAATAAATTATTATTTTTCATTCATTTCATTCATATGCAGAATTTGCTTTCACATGCATCTCCTGCAGCAGTAACTTCAGGTTAGGAAATGTAGTATCATTCTCCATTTTCGTTCTGTTATACATTGTGTGATTTCCATCTGCTATCCTGTTGTCTCTCTCCTTAACCCTCATCCTAACCAGTTGAGGCAGATGGGTGTCCTCCCTGAGCATGCTGCTGCTGCAGGTTTCTTCCTGTAAAAGGTTTTTTTTTCTTTTCTTCTTTACACTGTTACCAAGGATAATTCAATTTGCTGGGTTTGTCTGTATAGTATATTGTAAGGTCTTCGTCCTACTATGTGAAGTGCACTGAAATGACATATGTTTGGTGGTTGAATTGGTGCTACATAGATAAAACTGAATTGTATGGAATTTGTGTGTACAAGCAGGGTTCTGTGATATCTCAGCTACAATGGTATGGAAACCCATCATGGTCCACAGCTAAGCTAAGTTGACTGCTAAGCTGGCAGACATGGGAGTATCAACACCCACCTGTAACTGGATCTCGGACTTCCTCATAAACAGTGGTGAGTGTGAATGAGTGCGATGTGTGATTGCAACACCACCCTCGCTGAGAGGAAATCGCTGCAGCGAGTCATCAAAACTGCAGAGAGGGTCATCGGCTCTGACCTCCATGGACACAATATATACCCAGGGCTGCAGGAGGAGAACACAGAGCATCCTCGGGGACAAACACCATCCAGCTCATCCTCTGTTCAGGTGGGTGGACTCAGGCTACAACCTGAGACACTGCAAGTGTGAAAGCATCAGCACGGGCCCTCTCAAACAACAGCTTTTTTCCAGCCACTGTCAGGCTCGTGGCTCAGGACATTAAGGAGGGGAAGAAGTAGCTCATTCCACAACCCATAGACACTCTGGACAATTAACAACTAACCCCCTCACTGACCACCCCTCCCCTCATCTCCCCGCACATAATGTCCCTGTTCGTGTGGGCGGCTGTGGCTCAGGTGGTAGAGTTGTCCTCTGATCGTAAGGTTGGCGGTTCGATCTCCACCCCCTCCACAGTCGAAGTGTCCTTGGGCAAGACACTGAACCTGAAGTTGCTCCCAATGGCAGGCTAGCGCCTTGCATGTCAGCTCTGTCACCATTGGTGTGTGAATGGGTGAATGAGAAACACATTGTAAAGCGCTTTGAGTTCCGCAAAGGTAGAAAAGCGCTATATAAGTGCAGTCCATTCATGTGCAATATTACCATGGCCATCTCACATCTGTTTCAAACCAACATGTGCAATATGACAAGCCAGGAAGTGCAATATAATTCCCATATCACAAAAATATGTGCGATTATCTTTTAGGGTATTCACTTTTAACACTTTTTTTATACTTAGTGCTTTTTAATAATGTGCACTTATTTTATTTTTGTGTACTTGCTTTATTCTGTGCACCTACTTTATTTTTTATAATATATATTTGTATCTTTCTTTTTGTTGCTGCTGCTCTTACCTTTCTTTATTTTGTTTTTTTTTAGATTTTTTCCTGTATATGAAGCTGACTCATGCATATGCACAATAATTCCAATGTGCCTGTACTGTCATGTATGGCAATAAAACTCCATTAATTCAATTCAATTCTATTCTATCCTGAAATCTCCTGTTCACTGTGCTTAAACTTTTAAATAAACACTATTTGCATATTTAGAGTGCATATTTTTTCATGGGAGAGGAGGAGAGAATAACCTTTGAAGAACTTTGAACCATTTGTCATTTCAAGCAGAATATCTTTACATGTCGTCACATCTCTCTGGAGGGAATCTTTGAAATGTGGCAGTGATTTAAGCTAGAAATGTGTGAGAAACACAAAGACAACAGTTAAACCCATTTTTATTTGAAAGTTGAGCTCTGACTTTTGGGGGTAATATTTACATAATTATTTTTTGTTATTAGTTCTGGGTGCATCTTAGTCCTGCAGATGTGGATATGGCAAAGTCCACTGAGAATAAGAAATAAAAATACAAAACGCTGTGGGCTGACTGCAACATCACACCCTGGAGAGTGAAAGGTTAGGAGCTTGTTGAGTGACAGTGTACACACAGTATTCTACCTGTACAATAATAGTGCTACTATTCACATTGATCTGTACAATATTAATATTTACAGTGATCACATTAGGGAAAGAGCCAGTACCTGAGGAGTTAGTTCCATAATTAGCTTTACTCATTCACCGTGGTAAAAAGAAGCACACCCAACCAATGGTAGCCTAAATAACACAGAAAACATGGGATCCATGTCCAGGATCAGGTGTGAAGTGCATCCACTTTGCAGCAACTCACCGCTCCAACTGACGCAACTTGATTGTAAGTGATAACAGGGACCAGTAGGCTAAAGAATTTTTAGTTTTTACCATCTGCAGACTGGTTTCAATCCATAACAGTATCCACAGTGGAACACTTTCTATGTTTTACACATTTAGAGGATCTTATTGTATGAGTCATAGAACCAACCCTCTCCATGAGTGTGAAGCACGTTTGAAACTGTTTGTTCAAATTTTGCTGAGGTAGGCAGCAAAGAGCAGATTAGATTACAAGATTATGGCATTTTATGCAAGCCGAGTATGCGTCACTGCCTTGTAGAAGAACCAAATGGGGATAGTTGGGAAACTACAGTTGAAGTTTCTTAAAAGAAACCCTCCTCTTAGATACTCCAGGTAAGCTGGCACGTTTGAACAAAAAACAGGAAGCTATAAACAAAAAAATGAGGTCATTAAAATGCTGGTGCCAGCAGCCTTTGTCTTCCCCTACGACTCTCTCCAGAACACACAAACTATACATGAAAACATATTGGCCAATTTAAATTACCATTTGACAGCACATAAGATAAAACACCATGAATAAACACATCATACATGTGCAGCATTTCTCCCAAGGATGAAACGTCAACCAATAAATAAGAACAGAATAAAAATTCATTAAATAACAATCATTGTCTCAGTTTACGATCACTGTACAAGTGATCCAGTTATAACTTAAACAGTCAAAAGTCCATTTTAAAAATATCTGAAATGCTAGGCTCCTGTAGGTTCTCTAACCAGTGTCAGGATCATTGTTTCAGCAAACAGGTGTATGCTTTGCCCCTGTCTAATGCCAATTACCTAACGAATCTGTGCCCTCTACAGGCACAACTCAAACAAAACTTCTTTGGACCCCTTTTCCCTAATCGCCCATTCCACACAAAATCATATCAAAAAGGGAAATCGCCTCAAACGGAAACTCTCTTTTCCAAATTTTTGATCTCTCTGTCAGTTTGCCAAGTGTTGTGAATGCTGTAGATAAGCAGGGTGACAACAAGCAGTCATACATATAGGAGCTTTGGATTTGGTACTTTCCAGCAGCTTTGTGTCATCTGTAAATCTAGGTGTCTGGTTTGGGGGGGATGGATGGAGTGCTAAGCCTTGTAGCAGTTTCCCTGCGTGGTGAGTGCCAGCTGGCCATTGGGTGCCACCTCGTTGGCCTCGTCCTCCAGCAGGCCCGACACGTCAGCGTTGGGAATGCTGTCGTGGTAGCTGCTGAAGCTGATGTTGTCCTCTTTTAGTTCGATGGTCCAGAAGGGGGCATTGAGCTTGCGGTTCTGATACTCCCGGTAGGTGTACACGCCTCCCACGAAGCCCAGCAGCAGCAGCACCACCAGGATGATGACAGCCAGGATGATGATGTTGAACTGCGTCCAGGAGACTTCAGTCAGGGCTGCTGTGGTGTTGTCGGTGGGGCTGCTCAGGCTGGTCAGCAGAGCCTGGGTGGTGGTGGCGGCTGTGCTCAGTGCGGTGCTAGTGTTGCTGCTGCTGGATGTGGAGGCTGGGAGGCCTCGTGCTGGAGAGGATGTGCTAGATGTGAGGGCCTCGGTTGTGTTTGTATTTGCTGGTGTGGGAATGAGTCGGGGTGCTGAGGAGAGAAAACATAAAAACATTCATGAGTAAGTAAAGATTTTAGTTCTTAACTTTGTAAAATTCACAATTCTGATAGGTCAAAGCAATGTAGGCCTGCAGTTACTGAATAATTGAGACAGTGACTGTAGGTTAATGTATAACTAAAGTAACTAGCGACACCTTGTGGCATAAAATCAGTTGTGCAAAGAAACATGTGACATAATGCCCATCTCCTTCAAACTGAGCCTCCAAAGTCAATCTGCGTACTGCAGTCAGGGGCTACTCCCAAAGTCAGACTTCTGCTTTGTGGTGGTGGTTTGTTTAATGGCTAAATGTTTATGTGTAATGTTTAAAACAGCAATTTCCATGTCAATAAAATTAAATTATTATAAAACATTTTAGGACTGCTGTAGAAATAACTACATGGATAATGTTTTTTTGTTGTTGACATGATGTTAATTTTTAAAGAGCTCATGTACTCAAATGACAAAAAGCAAATACAGTGCAGTATATTGTAAATAGAAGTAGTAGAAATAGTAGTTTGGGACACACAGTGGCAATTCAACAAAATAGAGTGTTTGCTGGTTTCCGCTGTGCTTTCCCTGCTATGACAAGACAAAATGTCTGTAAGGCTTACAGCACAGGAACATCAAGCTAACTTATCACAGTACTTGTGACAGAACTTGGACATACACAAGCTTAATTCTTAGGCAAACTGCGGAAAGAGCAACAGCCTGTTCAAAAATCTTTAATTATCTCAGAATTTGTATTCAAATTTCTATTATTTTTAAATAACTAATAACAAAGAATAATCATCTTTTTGATCCATTTTTGTAAACTTACAGCTAGTCAATTCTACAGCTACAGATAGTAACTGTAACTCAAATCAATATTCTTAAAATGCCCCACGCACCCTCAGTAAACCTTGGTTGATTAGTTCATTTGTTTTCTGAGCTGTTGCCAAACTTGCACACTACAGTTACTTCAGCAGTTGAATAACTTTGACAGCACGTCACTCAATAATCAATGGATTATCGTCTGCAAACTGGCATTGTCTGAACAAGCTATTTAAACAATAAACAGAAAATGTGAATATATATATCTATTAATGGCCTTACTTGGACGGGTGCAGTTATGTGCTTGAGCGTCCCCTATGAAGCCAGGAGCACAGAGCTGGCACTGGGGTCCGATTGTGTTGTTGATGCAGCGGAGGCAGTGGCCGGTGTCAGGGTGACAGAGCTGGGCGGGGCCCTGAGGGTCTGCATTCCCACTGCAGTTGCACGGCACACAAGCCCCTTTTGCTCTGTAGAAGCCGGAGCTGCACTCATCACAGTGTGGGCCGCTATACCGGGGAAGGCACTGGTCACACACTGGGGAGCCACTGGAATCTGCACAGGGAAAGACAACAGTGCACGTCAGCAGCTGATTGGTGCCAATGGTGGAATCACAAGATTAGGTATATCTTAATCAGAAACAACTTTTCTTGGATGCATCAATGACCTGAAACTTTAATTTGTTCCCAGAGTATTAGTGTTAAACATGAACAGCTAAATTTCTGACAGAGTTGTGTTGCAAATGCAAAGACATAAAGAACGTTCTCAAAAGTTCATCCTGCTATGTTCCAGTGAAGGAACAAGTTTGTGCAGATTCCCGACTGATATTTCTGGTCTGTTGAAGATTATTCATCAAAATGCATGTATACACACTTTGTACAAAATGCTAAGATACACCGTCAACCTGAATCAGTACATCATAAATGCAGTAGGTTAAATAATTAATTTGTTTGCTCACTTAAAGCATTCAGTTTGTGTATTTTTAGGAGAATCAGTCAAACATAAACTCCTCTGTTTAAATACACAATTTCAAATGAAAAAGTTCATGTTGTGCCACTAGGTGGCTCAAGATGACAATATATGGAAATCGCAGAGAGCCATGTTCTATACAGTCTCCAGACTGTTTTTGTCTGTCCTGTGGAAATCAGTGGAAACACAGAGACTGCTGTTTTATCTCAGCAGGCCATGTCACACCCTGGCCCTTTACAAAATATCTGTGCATGGCATTCAGACTGGCAGGGGATGGGTTTATCACAAATGCTAAACATGGTAGGTATTTGAAATGTGGTGGATTGGTGATGAAAAACAGAGCAAAGACGCAGATGCTTGCATAATGGTAAGGACCAGGCTCCCCCGCATCTGCATCTCATGAGGACTCGCTGAATGGTCTGGAAAGAATTGACATAAAATAAATAAAAAGGTTCAGTCTTTATGATCACCAGATCCCAAAAAAATTAATAGAAGTGGCAGATAGGACACTCAGCTCATCAACATCCTCAAAATACCAGATAAGGGGAAATGTTTTAGCAGGTGACAGAATCTACAATGAGCAGCACTGAAGCTGCTCTGAAGGCCTTTAGTGGAACAACACCGTACTATGACCTTATCATTGTTATTCATTTGTCATCAATCTTTACAGTGTGTATATATAGCATACTACAAATATCTACTGCTACGTCTCTAACTCATGGTTCAGAGAGGTCCCATGAGCACCTCTGAACATCACAAATTAATAAGATCTATAAATAGAGTGGAGCTTTAAAGATCAACTAGGGTTTGATTTCATCCTGAATTGAGCCCAACAGCACATCATTGTTCATTAGCAACAAGTGTATATCGTCTCTAAGTGTCAGCTTTCTCCTGCAACCTGCAGCCTGGTAATATGACACCACAACACCTTCTGGCATGTCAAACAGGAACAGCGGTATCACTATATGCTACCCTAAACAGTGCCGTGTCCTCAAGGGAAAACTTCTCACTGAACAAGAACTTACTTACAAAGGATATTTCCATTAAATCCTTGACTGTCCTGGTTATGTTATAGCTACTTATGAGTGTATTCTGTTCATTCGACTTGAACACTTTGCTTGGGTCTTTCGAGGCCCCCCTTTTCAATTCAAAATTTTGAACTCCCTTTTACTCACTTGTACTTTTACTTGTTTTTAAACAGTTACCTGGTGTCAGAATTATTAAGATTTGCTATTTTTAAAATAAATGCTTTTCGCTATAAAGTTTTAGTCTTTAGATCTTACTGCGAACAGTGTTTAGCAGGTAACGGCAGGTATTTATGCTTCATTGGCTTCATTTTGTGCACTGACTTTACAATAGGCTGTTTTGACTGACACGTTGAAATTATTGAGCAACTATTTTGATAGCTGATTCATCATTAAAGTCATATTTAAGCAAAAGTAACATTCAAGGTGCAAAACTTTAAAACAAACAAACAAACAAACTAAATTGAATACATCTGGGTTTTTGATGCTTGCTTAAAAGGTCGGTCAGTACATTTTAGGACATCACTTTGGCCAAAATTATGAATGTGATTTTTCTTGTTTTTTTCTTTTTTTCTAAATAACCAAACAATTAAGTGATCAAAAAAACTAGCTGAACTTAACAATTAAAACTATCCTATTTCAGCTACAGATCTGATGTTTTTTTGATACTGGATGGGTCTGATGAAAGAAACTCTGAAAATGAAGCTGTGTCTAAAGTAAATAAAGACAAGGATCATATTTTAGTGATCAGTTGGATCATTCAGAAGTAGAACTGAGTGTGTTGCTACTTTAGTTCAGTTCCTTAAAGTCTATGCCATCTTTAAATAACTGGGTGAAAAAGGGAAAAAAAAAAGTGACTTAAGAGGGTTTCTAATCATCATGCTTTGTTATTTGTGTGTATGCATTTAAGCTCTACACAAGATCTATACAACAAGCATGGGCTCACTGCAGACCTGAGGCAGATGTTTCACATTTAAACCTGTCTGAAGGTAAGAGCATTTTTACTAAACAGGTAAATTGCACATTTTAAATTTCAATGCAAAATCTGATTGTTATTTAACTCGAAAAGCAAGAGCTGGTTGGATAAGTAGCATCTTTCTTTTATTTAGACTTTTAAAGATTGTACACCTGAAGCAAAATTATAAACCTACAAAGGATAAGGTTATAAGTTAAAGTACTGTGTTAAAATAAAGGCAGGCATCCAGAGTAGGCAGGTGTCTCCTACAGCTCCTTCTGAGGGATTTCAAGGTGTCCCCTGGCCAGATGGGATTTATATTCCCCCCAGCATGTTTGTCCTGTGGTCTTTTCCCAGTGGGGTGTATCTAAATAACTCCACAGGGTGGCATTTAGGATTAACAAAGCATTTCAGCTAGCTTCTTTCTAAAGCAAAAGCAACAGTGGTTCTACCTCTAACCTACTGTTTTTCCACCAGAAAACCTCTGGCTCCTGAACTCATACAGTTTTGAACAGTGGAACCAGCTTACCACCTAAAGAACCAGCCATGAATAACAACTGCAGGTCCGGGTAAAACGATGGTGGATCCTGTTGTTTACCTGAAAGCTTTCCGTATCTTACTTCAAATATTTACCACAATCCAAAGAGTTATATTAAGCAATTTATGGATATTGTACAAACGTGGACAGCAAGTCAGTGCAAGATGAATGGTTCCATTGTTTTCCTTTTTAATACTGATGACACTGCACTTCTTACTTATTATATTTTGTGGTTCCCAGTAAGAACCAACTTTTTAGTTTACTTTTGGTTGAAATGCTCAGAATGCTTTTAAAGTTAGTAATGATGTATTTTATTGGTGTAAATAACACTGATACCGGAGCCCTTCACCCTTATTGTGAGACTTGTGTGCTCATGACAGTGAAGGCACATTCTATGATGTGTGTGGACCTGATGGAAACAACCTCTGGTAGAGTCCCTGATAGAAGATAGTTTTCTAATCATCAACCAGATTTTTGAGGACCTTTTGATAAGGTCCTCAAAATATCTAGAGTAGGACTACCGGGGGCATTGGACGGAGGCTCATACAGTAGTGGACTGAACTCTGGCTATGAGAAATTAAAGCAATTACCTAAGGAAAAGTTTTGCCAATTTTTGGTTTGATCATAAATTTGTAATTGGACCACAAAAGACAGTAAGACACTGTGTTTGAGATGTTAATCATATATTTGAACTATTTCTAAGTTTTTTGAAAATAGATTTTAACAAAAATACCATGTTCAAAATGTACCCTTGGAAAGAAAATGCAGCTTCTGTACCATTCCAAATGGTCTTGGATCTCTCCCATGTTTTAGATCATTCTAACACAGTCAACTGAGAACAGCAGATGCATAGTTCTTTAGTCATCTACTAGTGGACTGCAAGTCATGGCTAAAATCAAGAGATTAGAGTCCATCACTGAGAGAGAGCTGAACATTGTGGTTGCTCACAAGTTGGGAAAAGGCTATATAAAAGCAAGTCAAAGTGTTTTCAAGTTCCAGTGGCCACAGTGCAAAGCATCATCAAAAGTACAAGGACTTTCCAACTGAAAAATCTCAAAGGACATGGTGGGAGGCCAAAAGTGACCCCTGTGCTGTAAAGAATGGTAGAAGCCAAGAAGAATCGAAGATCATAGAGACCATCTTGATAAATCGGAGCACTTCTGGTGGCAACATCTCAATCAGGCACTGAACAAGGCTGGTGTCTATAAACACAGACCAAGAAAGACTTATTTCTCCAAGACAGGCACACAAAAGCTCACATAGCCCTGTAAAAAGCTCAACTGACAAACAAGAAAGCTTTTGGTCATCCGTTCTTCAGTCAAATTAAATGAAATTACAGTTGCTTGGACACAAGGATGAAAGAATGAACCCCCAATAGCGTTACAGTGTTTTCAACCCCCAAAACACTATCCCCATGGTTGAGCATGGTGGTGGGAATGCTTGACTATAGGTTGCTTTTCAGGCATATAGCACAAGTAACCTTGTTAACGTAAAAGGCATCATGAGAAAAGAGGACTGCATTGAGACTGCAGGAAAACATCATGTAGTCTGCAGAAACATTGGGCCTTGGGCAGCATCAGACCTTCCAACAAAACATCTGATCTGAAACATTTAGTCAAAGAGGTCGAAGAATGTTTAACAGATAACAATATCAACAAACTGGAGGGGCCCAGTTGAGACCTGAATCCTACTAAGAATCTGTGGAGAGAACTGAAGACCAGAGTGACTGCAATAAAGACTACAACCTCAAAGACATGGAGCTCGTCAAAAAGAGGTGTAGAACAAAATCCCAGGAGGCATGCAGAAAGACTGTTAGAAATTATAACAACTGTTTGACTGTTTATGTCTCTTGTTTATGTAATTTCCAGCTGAGAGTGAAGGAAGCGCAAGCGTTACGAACGTAAACAAAGGAGGGGGAAGAGAGCCGGGATCCATGCGGGCAGACAGACAGACAGCTAGCTCTCAACTTTTCCAGAGCGTTGGCAGGAGCAGGACACTGACACTGTCAGGGACTAACCCTTTTCCATGAAGTGTTTGAATCTGTTTTGTTTACGTTTGCACCGTTTGGGCTTCCTTCTCTCTCGGGTAACTGACGGCGTAGTCGGCGATTGGACTGGACGTGTTGATGTAGTACGTCCAAATCAAAACCAAGCACCGCAATTTTAAAAACGTTCATTGTCCCGATGTTCAGCAAAGTTTCTCGGCTGAAAGTTTTGCGGAATGAACGTCTGGGGTAGGCAAGACACTCAAAACGTTCACTCCCGCTGTCTCCTGAAGGGGCCACTGTGTTTATGTGCGCTGCCATCTCATCTAACCCATAGAGATTTGTTATATATATTCACGAGAGTATCATTCCATATNAGTGACTGCAATAAAGACTACAACCTCAAAGACATGGAGCTTGTCAAAAAGAGGTGTAGAACAAAATCCCAGGAGGCATGCAGAAAGACTGTTAGAAATTATAACAACTGTTTGACTGTTTATGTCTCTTGTTTATGTAATTTCCAGCCGAGAGTGAAGGAAGCGCAAGCGTTACGAACATAAACAAAGGAGGAGGAAGAGAGCCGGGATCCATGCGGGCGGACAGACAGACAGATAGCTAGCTCTCACTTTTTCCAGAGCGTTGGCAGGAGCAGGACACTGAACATTGTCAGGGACTAACCCTTCTCCATGAAGTGTTTGAACCTGTTTTATTTACGTTTGCACCGTTTGTGCTTCCTTCTCTCTCGGGTAACTGCCGGCGTAGTCGGCAATTGGACTGGACGTGTTGATGTAGTACGTCCAAATCACAACCGAGCGCCGCAATTTTAAAAACGTTCATTGTCCTGATGTTCAGCAAAGTTTCTCGGCTGAAAGTAGGCAAGAAACTCAAAACATTCACTCCCGCTGTCTCCTGAAGGGGCCACTGTGTTTATGTGCACTGCCATCTCATCTAACCCATAGAGATTCGTTATATATATTCACAAGAGTTTCATTCCATATATTCAGAATTTCATTATATATAATTTCCTAAATGGCATGCTATATATATATATATAAATAAATAAATGAACTTTTAAGACACACACACACACACACACACACACACACACACACATATATACATTTATATATATATAAATCAAATTTGGTATGGGTATGCACAATTTTGAGCTAAACTGTTTTCTTCTAAATAATGAGTGTTAACACTCTGCAGCTCAATGGACCAATGGATGGCCTGCATTCAGGCTCCCGTCCTCAGCACAGCAGAGCTGTTGGTGTTGAATGATTTAGACACAGATAACTGCCTTCCAATGGCCTAGATGTAGGTCTCCATCTAGTGTGGTCATGTGACTGTGTTGTATTCCAGCACTGAGCAGGCTGCTCCTGATAAGTACGATTTAACCTCTGCTGGGGGTTGAAAGGCAGTCAGCCTACTGGGTTATATAACTAGAAGGAAATATGAGCTGCTCCACACTGCACTGCAGGGGCAAGAGGACCTGACCTGCTTGCTTACCCATTGTCCTCCACTTTGCTATGAAACACATGGTACCTGGTGGACAGGCACACTGTCTGATATGCACACGTAGAAGGAAAAGAAAGCTATAAAAATGAAAGTGAAATGAAATGGAATGAATGAAAATATTTGATGAACCTCATGATGAGCTGAAAGAGGCCGACCATCCTAGACCACTGAGCAAAGATACAATCACACATGGATGATGTCATATGTGTGACCCACATTCTAAACTTGTGCAATGCTCCATTTCACCTCTGTGTGTGTCAGTATGGAGGGATATAAATTTATTGCAAAAGGCCTCATCAGCACATTTAGGAAGCATTACCCCCCAGTGTGAAGCCATGACACTGCACTGTGGCGTCTTCTCATTTGTCACCGTTGCCGGGAAACCTCTACCTGGAGACTGCTCCTTTTTCCAGTTAAGGTGTTTAGTGTAAAACATCCTTCATAGCCATGCACGTTGTTAAGTTCACTCCTCCTGATCACAGTACTCAGTATATTTCTGATGTCTTCCCTTCTTTCACAGCTTCTGTACTCCTCTTCCTGTACTAATGCTGTCTAAACTGAGAATGTGATGCGGCCCATCCCCTCCCCCCCAGTCTATTGCTGCCTGACTGGCGCTGAAATGGCCCAGCTGTGCTCTTGCTGTCCCAGCTCAGCACAGCCTGGTCCTGGTACATGTCCCTTCCCCCTGTTGAGCAACCTCCGCTGCAGCCCCTGGCAGGGGGAAATGTAACCTGACAGCCTAAGTGCATGTATATGTGGCTGTTGCCATGCATGCCCCTGCTAATGGGGGGAGATCATCAGGATGTGGAAAAGCTGTCTAGGATTGGTCCAGAAGGAGGAAGGGCCAGATGAGAGAACATGAATAGCAGAGAAGACTGAACACAGTGACGCACTGGTGAATGAAAACTTCAACAGGCAGTTTGCAAAAAAAGGTTCAAGGGCAGTTTGACATGGATAAGCTGTGATCTAAGCCACTGTGTCATGGTGTGGTGCTTGAGCCCGATGAACTCAAACCACAACAGGATGATGACAGGCATAGTATACGTAACACTGCTGCTGGCCACACTGTAATTATGGTCTTGGAGATAAGGCTAATCTCATTAACTGTTACCACAAATGAACCAGGTGACATAATACTTCCTTCTACCTATGGAGTTCTGTCTACCAGCTATTATTACTATTTCAACATTTTAATCCATTACGTCGAGCTATCACAACAATGTATTCATTACTTTTTGCATTACAATTTATTGAGCTATCAACACAATTTATCTGATACAGTAGATAGCTACTTCAACCATTTACTTATTACTTTAATCTAGTATTAACTATTTTAAAATTGCATATTTTACTTTTACTTATTGACTTGAGCCATTGCTATACCAGCCAATAATGTATTGTTTTTTGCTATCCATTTCAACCATTGAACTGTTGCTTGTTAGCACTTCTCAAACATTGGATATATAACATTGTAGTTTTGGGATTGTAATTTTGGCAGCAAAGTTTGACTTCTGCTCTATGTAATGTTTTTGGACCAATGTTGGTGCTAAATGTAGAAAATGTCTCCCCCAAATCACTTGATACAACTTGTCACTCAGCACACTTACAGCTGATTTAGCGCATACCAAATCAGATAATGTCAGTTTATATATCCATGTACCCTTAGAAATTACTGCGTCGTGAATTTTCGTCGTTTTCAGCCCTTTTCAGTCACAAGTTACAGTATCTTCTTTGACATAACTGTCAACGACTTCCTGATTGTTTGTTAAATGCAGTCTGTTTAGTGTTGTGACAGCAGCATGTTTTTTCTGTTTTTCTGTCAGAATTTTAAGCTTATAGCCAGCGTTTCAATTGAAATCCAATGTGCTCCAATCAGATGTTTCAATGTCACTTAATTAATTACACAGTATACTGACACAGAGTTAACTTGTGAAATTTCTTTTAAAAATTAATTACTAATTTACTAATTACTAACAATACAAGTTGCAGTTTCTCAAATGGTGCTTTCCTAGATTTTATACAATTGCTAACAAAATATTTTGGTGTGTGGCACTTTTTTGGATTCATTGATGTTTTGATGCTTTATAAACTTAACTTATCTTTATTAGTTAATGTTAATGTTTCCTTTATGGTAACCCATTTAACAACAGAGTAATCGGAAATCTGAACCAGATTTCTTTTAATTAGAGGCGAACCTTAACTGGGTTATTCTATAGTTCTGACGTTCATATGAAAACACTATGAAGCAGGTCTCCTGATAACTGGGTTAGGAAGGGACTTCTTCAGGCGTAGAAATGCGGTGGGTGTCTAGGGATGTTGTGCTCTAACTAAAACCATTGTGTTCACCAACATGATTTCTTGTTGCGACTTCAAGACTGGTCTTAGTTTACCACTAGTTTACTCAGTTATATGCAGCATGGCATTTCACATACAGCTGGCAGGGGCTTGAAGTGTAACACATTTACTCCTGAAGACTGGGGGATTACATCCGAATAATGCTGCCTGTTCTGATGAATTCTACTGTCTGTTATGACATGCCAGTGACAGGCTGCAGCAGGAATCTAGTTGATTCCATCCCATTTTACACAACACACTGACTAACACTGAAATCTTTAAGTGTTGCCATTAGTCAAATGGTCAATGACTGCCATACAATGAAATTTCAAAGAAAACCAGAGTGGTTCAGGAATTTGTCAGTGACTTTAGTTCAACCCAGATCTCAACCCAGCAGAGACCTTTGGGTGCATTGTGTAACTAGGGCAGCAGCAGCCTGAAGGTGACACAAGTGGGGTCATATGGGAAGGCCAGCATTAATCCCAGATTGTCTGGAAACAGAGATCGAAAGCACTCTACATCACAGTTCTGGATCTTTGGAAGATTATTAATTTCAGTGAAATATTATTTTGAAAACTAACATAAATGCTCACAGCAGACAACTACTGATATGTGCTGATTAAATATGGTGAAAACTGATTATGGGTTAGTGGATCAAAGGGAACAATCACTTCTTCCTCAAATAAAACATGAATTTGTTGGTCTTACGTAGGTCAAAGTCATGTCAAGAAACACAGAAAAATAACACGGGTCAATAACATAACCAGACTGCAGTCAATCTCACTTTGTTCATATGCGGGCATAGTGTGTAGAATTGATCATCACTGAATCAATGCCAGTGATGGAAATTGATTGATTTCCACACAAAGAGAGACTAGAACTAATGGATGAATTTCAGATGTTTGGTATTTGTCTTGTTAGAGAATTTAGAGAGCTGAATTTCCTGCAGTGCCAAGCCACTAGAGCTGTGTTAATTCACTAACTATTCATGATGGTGAATGGTACTTAGAGTAAGAAGGGCCGTTTAATATTTGAGGTGAATTTCAGCTTTCAGGTTTGTTTGGAGGACAGCTGGATGGTCACTTTTAACAATTGGGTTTAGTCAGAAACTGTAAGGCTGTGGACTTGGCATTTAATTAATTTAAAAATGCATATTCACTTTCTAAAACTCCCCATCTGGTCATTGATTAAAGCCCTAAAAACTGTTAACAAGTTTTTTTTCATGAAAAGAATTTCTTCCTGCTTTAAAATTTCCTAAATGCTTTCAAGGTTCAAGGTTCAAGGTCTTTTATTGGTCACAAACACAGCTATATACGGTATAACGTACAGTGAAATGCGTTGTGTTCCTGTTTTGGACTGTACACCTGTGACTTTAGAATAAGCAGATCTACGAAGCCCCTGCCTCTATTTCCATCCATCCCTCTGCTACTTGCTGCAGCTCAAACATACCAACTTACCTGTGACTCTGCTCCACCCCTGTAAAACTGCTCTATACTCCACAGTGACAAGTTGTAATATTAGAGCAATTCAGTCATACATGTTTGAACTGGAAACCTGAGAACAATGACACGGAAGGCTCAACCCTGCAGGTGGACAGAATTTTTTCCTTCGATTTTTTTACTTACGAAATCCTTAAAGTCTGAATCTGTGTTTTTAAGACTGTCACTGATATACTGCCGTTTCAAAATGCGAATGCTCAGCCATGGAGTTGACTGCTGATATTCCCCACAGTTGGGTTCAATATATTAAAAAACTCAACCTGGACAACAAAGTAACAACATGATTATCATTGGCAATGGTCTTTAAAGCTAAGATAAACTAATTTTAAATTTGCTTTGAACCTTCCATATAAGTATGGTTTCTGTAACAACCTTATTTAATTCAGTTAGTGTTACATATATTTGAATTTATCTCACTTGTTTCAGAGATTGAATCTGCACCTGGAATATCTGATAGGGGTTTTAACGGGGTAAACATTTTGAAACTGAAAAGAAAATGCAGCGACAAAAGAGTTTACTATCCTGGGAAGAAATGACAAGGCTTCTAATAAAACATTGCCTAAACATGTTTAAACAATTGTTCAGGCAATCAGTACAGCCAGTTAGCATAAACACAGTGCACAAGTTACTACTTTGAGAAGTTTAACTTGTAGTCCTTAATTTAATGTAATGCTTTTACAAGAAAATCTTTCCTCATACTGAAGCTCACTGATTTAGATTATATATAAATGAGAAACATTAAAATGTCATTTTAGTTTTACAGAGATTTTGTGCTGTGCAGTAAATTCCTGGAATCTCAACAGATTGCCTGGCAATTAGCAAAATGAAGAACTATTCCGTTAATCAAGTGCTTTCTAATTTAATTTATTATTCTTAAGTTAATTTAAAGGTGCAATATGCAATACTTTAACTACAGGAGCAAACAAATATTTGCTATGAAGAAATATAGTGGGGGTAATGCCATCTTTAGCAGAGGATAAAGTCACACTCTCTCTCTGTGCGTTGAAATCTGAACTTTATGGTTATATGTTTTGGCAGGCAGTCCGGCTGCACATGCATGTTAGTGCACGTTAGTCTTTCCCTTTAAAACGGTTGCTCCTTTGCACATTCATAAACAGGCCAAGACTGACATCCCTCACTGTGCATTGCAGAAGCAAGAGTACAGCCTCGGGCATTCAGCCGGTGCCCCCCAAAAAACAAATTAAAAATATATATATATTATTTACCTGATTTATGTGCACTCATTTCATTTCAGCTCAGAGAGTCTCTGCTGCTGTTTTGCTGGGAGGTGTAGCTGCTTGTTTTGGCCTGAGATGCTGACATTCCAGCAATATCTGCTAGTTTTGAGTGTTGCATACAGCAACTTTAAGCAATGTAATGACATAAACCTTGTTTCATGAGCAACCCTCCTAGCGTCCAGCTCAGCTGGAAGCAGTAAAGCATTATGGCTACATGTTGGTGTCAAAAATGGCAGCATGCAAGACTCATGCTTACTATTATCATCATATGACCATTAGAAGCCTTGTACAGTAATTGAAATGTATTTTTTAACCAGTATTGTCAATGTGATTCAAATGGTAAATGGTCTGCACTCATACAGTTCTTTTCTACCTTGCTCGCTACTTGTCGACTCAAAGTGCTTTACAATGTTTCTCATTCAGCCATTCACACACCAATGGCGACAGAGCTTCCATGTAAGGTGCCTGCCTGTAATTGGGAGCAACTTCAGGTTTAGTGTCTTCCCCAAGGACACTTCGACATGTGGAGGGTCCAGGGATTAAAGCACCAACCTTGAGATTAGTAGACAACCCACTACACCACCTGAGCCACAGCAGATTTAAATATCAAGATATTTTATGTAAGGTGTAGCTTTGTCATTTTTTAATGCATTTGTTGATGCTTTTTGGTTACCCATGCTCTGGTTGCTTGCTGCTTGTTGACTGAAAGATTGATTGCTTTTATTGTGTTGTCATGTACACAGCATACAAGGTGTCTTTGATTTTAATCCTGTTTTACTTTCACAGCATTTCTCTTATTACCTTTAAAAACCAGCCAAAAGTAGATGGCACAATGAGTTATTCTGCAGTGCACCTGTAGTAGACTTTGGAAAATGTTTTCTAGGACATCCTCACTGTCAGGTTTTGGTGTCAGAATTCCCACATTATTGGTGTGTTAAACCCACTTGATCACTGCAGCACAGCATTGGATAGGAAACTGAGCTGAATGTGTGATGCGTCTGCAGGGACTGACCGGTGTAACAGGTGCCAGTGGAGGTGGAGTTGGAGCATGGGCACGGTGCACAGGGGTCGGTCAGGGCAGCTCTGGGGCTGCGGTAGAAACCAGGCTTACACTCCTCACAGTTGGATCCCTGGGTGTTGCCCTCACAGTTCAGACACACTCCTGGAAGGCAAAACAAAGATCACATGGTTACCTAATTTTTCTTCCTGGAACTACTTACATCAGAAAGTGGGATTAACTGGTTATGTAAGTAGGGTATAAAGTCAGAGGTTCTTTCACTTTCAAAAAATAATAACTTTGGACTAAGATTAGATTTTTATGAATCTAGTTGGTGATCATGCTTTGCAAATTACAAAAAATGTGATGTGTTATGTGAAGTATGGTAACATTAATGCATTCATCCTTCTTTAAAGCAGAACTTCATGGATGGAGCCCTACTTAAACAGGTTAAGACACTTTAAGCCCTTTTAATGCCATATAGAATGCATTGTAAGAACTGTTTCATAATCATACAGGCCAAAAACTGAAAGCAGAACAAAAAAACAGGGAGGATGATGTGTGACGACATGTTGTGTAAATTTTGGCTAAAACCTTGGCTGGCTCATTCTGAGCTGATGGTTCGTCACTGCTGCAGCAGTGACAGTGTTTGCTACAGGTCTTATGTTGCTGACTGGAAGCCCACAAAAAAGGACTGATCAGCAGAAACCACTGTCATAGCACCTCCTGACAGAAAGCAGGCACACAGAAACACTTCAAACTAACACTACTGCCGGCAACAGCCAGAGGGCAAGAGACAAGACCCATAAATGAAATTCAAACGTTTTTACTATATTCTAAGGAGGTTTCTGAGTCTATTTGTTTTTCTTGTTGTTGTTTCAGGACCTCAAGATTCCATGTTTTAGTATATTTACAAAGCTCTGACTCTCAACTATAGAATATTTTAGGCAGAATATCAAATGTGAATATTAGAGGAGTCTTTATTGACTCAAAGAAATTCAGATGTTGCAGCAGTACCAGGACAGAAGCAAAGGAAGTAAAGACAATTTTTTTAAAAAAAAATGCTGCATGGATTGTTTTGTGTGAGGTAGTTTTTACTGGAAAAACTTCAAAAAGTAAAAAAAAAAAAAAAAAGAAATGTTCTCAAGAGAATTAGAGAGAGAGAATTATATAAAATGAAAAAAGAAAGAAAAACAAAACAGAAATAATACAGGAGCAACAAACACATAAGTAAGCAATAAGCATGCAGTATCAATGACCACACACAACTTTTTAAACATGTATTTGCTTCTATGTATACATATATAGTTTAATATAGAATGAAACAGAAAATATAATGTGAAATATAACAATACCATCTAACATAGTACAAAACAGCAATATCCTACGGCAATACAGTGAACAATACAAAATAAAGCATTATATAGTATAAATGTACTAGAACAGAAGATTAATAAATGAACAGTGAATATAGTATTATAATATAGGTAGATAATTAGAAGTAGAATATAGCCAATAATGTATGTTTTAGTGTACACTATTTGCAAATCAGTCCAACACAGAGGCAGTGAAGCAGAAGAGTGGAGCAACTGTCCTGATGGTGCCAAACACTACACTATGTTTCTATGTCATCCCCATGTACATACCGAAGTGGACTTTTAAAGCCAATGTGCATGCAATTTGTATATAGGTACGGGTTGGCTACGCAGACAGTTGCACTGAGCCTCATATCAAAAACAGAGAATCTGGCTCGCTATGGCTTTTTGGTTTATACAGAATATAGCAGTTAGTACATGTTGGACTGTAGCATCATGTGAATGTGATTATTGAGGATGCTGTGTAGGCATAACTCCGAAAACTCTGAGAAATGTAGAACTTCCAACTGTGTTTGGGCAGTGTCAATGAGCCACGATGTACAAATCAAACTACCTTTAAAAAAAAATGGTTGGAACACGTTTTGTTTTCCTGGCACAGTCGGCACATCACAAATTTTGGGGTGCAATTGTTCGGTCTGCACAAACCCTTGCGGGGTTATGCAGATTTATTTAGGTCATGCCCCTGCGGACATGTGAAAAGCACGAATTTTCCTTTAGGCCTTGATTATACTCCCATGCAGACGTGCACTGACACAGCTGCAGACACCACAGATGCACAGTTGTTGATATTATCATACATTCTCCACTGCAGGAGGCCACTTAGAAGACTCAGTTCCATTCATGTGCCCTAGGTCATATGCATTTACTCCGTGTATGCACACTACTGCCCTTGTAGTGCGGTCACTCTCACAGACTTGGGCAGATGAAAAAATGTAGATTATGCACACTCTCAAGTACTCGTGCATGTGTAAAGTATAACAATTGTTATACTAGCAGTCAGCTCAGTGTACTCTGAGAGGTGAAACCCAGGGTAGACGTAGTCTCCTCTCTATGATGATCTTTACCTCAACCTCATACGTGTTTTCATGTCCATTTTTTCAAATGTCACACTAAAATCGGATCAGACTGCTTCCCCAAAAGACACTGATATAGCAGTAAAAAGAAATACAAACCAGTCAAACTGCATTATATCAGCACACAAGCACGGTTGTTTCTTTCAGAGGTAGGATGGCTACACTGAAGTCAGAGGTTCTTCAACTAAAAAAAGGCCTGCCATTTTTATCCACACAGAATTATATAAATTACTTTAGCTTTTTTTTGTTTTTTTCAAAAACTCTTCAGTTAAAATACAAAAATGTTATTCTACAATTCTACAATTTCATTTAACAGACGCTTTTATCCAAAGCAACGTACATCTTCTTCTTGTAAGTAGATTGTGCTGTTTGTCGTTGAGCTTCTGTATGTTTTTGAGATGTGATGTCTCTACCTACACAGGGAGAGGTTATGTGGACGTGACTTAATCTGTCTACAGACTGTTGCTATACCTTTGCGTAACAGTGGTTCTAACCCAAAGCAATGAAATGCTGCAGTCACTGCAGCAAACCCTGCACATTACAGCTCAAATTGTTGGTTGAAGAGAGCATGTACTTAAAAGGAAATGCTACATTTCACCAAACAGTGGACAATTGAAGACAAATAACAGTTTTCACTCAGAGTGAGTTGACATTAAATTAAAGATGACATTTATTATGTTAAATGTGTCATAAAAAAGCTGTGTATTCATGGTTAATAGGCCATTCTTCTTGTGAAAAATGTTCATGATGATAGACTGAAAACCTTCATTTATCTCTACACTACATATTACTTCAGCTGAAAACAATGGCTCAGTATGGGGACAGTCTTCCAGCATCCTGTTGGAAATGGCGAGTCCCCGTCATGTTTATCGGAGGTACACAGTGTTTGGGATACTGTATAATTTGCATTTGCACAATGTGTTCTTGTGCAAGCAGCCCAAGGGAGAGGCCAGGGTCAGTCTTTAAAGGAGCTGTCAACCCTGAGCTATGTTAATCCACAGCCCTGTGAGCACTGAGCCCAGGCAAAGGCTACAGCGCTCCATCTGCCCCTGCATTATAATGGAAAGACATATGGCTTCTAAAACTGCTGCCCCCCCACCCCCTACCCCACCCACGTCCTGACCCTTCTACCTATCCTCCTTTTAAAGCCTGTCACTTGCTGGTGGTTTTCTAATTCTCAAAGCCTGACGACTGGAGGTGAGCAGCAATCCTACGTTTTATGTGATCAAGAACACAGAAGTGGATAATTCCAACCCTAAATCACACAGGAAACTGGATTTGTGCCATTCTGCACTTTTTAACATTCTCTCTTTAGTTTTCTTAGCTTTCTGTATCCTTCTCACCAACTGAATATCACACTTTGGTTGAGGTCTGATGGTAAACATTCATTTGAGACAAACTGGAGAGCTTGTGTGCTGCCAAAGTCCCTAATTAAACACAGCAGATGATCCTCAGCATATAGCACCAAGGTGTGAAACTCAAGAGTTAAATTTATGGGTAACTTAATGAGCATTTTGCAGGCAAAGATTGGTTGGACCATTAAGCTTCAAGTTTCTCATGCATTGTTCGTTTACACAGTGGCTGCATGCTGAAAGGAGCACATGCATCTGCTTCTTTTATTACAGGCACCAATAGATCACTGTTGTCATTGTGGGGCCTTTAGAAGACAAAGTATAGCCTATTGAGAAACCCCTATGATTTTCTGCTTTGCCAGTGCTGCAACATTTAGTTGCAACAAAAAGTCAAAGACACAAAAATAAATTAAAGATAATAGATTATTTTATTAAAAGTGACTATCAGTGGGCCTGGCTTCTTCAAAGACACTTTTTGATATGCAGACAGGTAAAGCTGGGGTTAGAACCAGCAATCCTGCCATTTGTAGTCAGTCTGACCTACCAGTCAAACTACTGCATATCTACGTTGTCATGATGGACGACCATTCGGATATCAAAATTGTTATGCGGATACCACCACAACGACCGAATATTTGGATATACGGGTCCAGCCCTAACAGACGGGTGACAAAATAAAGGATGTGATGCGAATCATACGCTGTCATGGTCACAGATCTCAACCCAACTAAACACCTGTGGGAGACTTTGGAAAACACTCTCCACCATCATCATCAAAACTTTCATGTATCTGGAGAATTGTGTTACTCCATCCAGTAGAGTTTCTCCAAAAGATGCAACATATCCAGAGACTTACAGACTTAATGCCAAGGAGAACTGAAGATATTCTGGCAGTACATGGAGATCCAACAACCCTTCTAAGACACTAGATGTTAGGCTTTCCTTTAATTTATCACACATCTGTACATAGTCCTTTGAATCTGAGCTTGTTAAGGAGTTAGTTGCTGAAGCTTTGTTTCATGAATGGTACAAGCAATATAAGTTAGCTTTAAAACTAGTAGTTTACTTGATCAGAAGAATAAAGTAGTGTAAAATAAAAATAGTCAAGTAACATCCAAGTATCTGTAAATTAAGCTACAAGTTCAACAGACTTTCCTAAATATACTTAGGTGCTTTTTAGTTCTGATTTTGGAGTCACATTCTCTGGACTCGAAGTCAGGGCAAATGCTTGAATCAAAATCAAGCTACCTCGGCTCATTCACAACTGATCCAGACAATCTTAAATACAAAAAAGCATGAAACAAGAATTAAAGCTTGGTTTGAGTGATTATTAAAACAGTTGTCAAGAGGCCACTGGGCAACAGTCTAATGCACTGTTTCAATGTAGTCAGGAGGCTCACCAGACTGTGGATGGCAGTAGTTGGTGTGGTTGTTACACTGGCAGGGCCGGCAGCCAGTGCTACTGAAGTGGAAGAAACCTGGGTGGCATTCATCACACTTGGGTCCGTACACTCCTGTCTTGCACATGCATATCCCTGAGCTGGAAGGTAGAGCAGAGGACAAAATTAATACAACAGATACAACAGTGTACAAAATACAGCCTCAGAAAGCATTTCAACATAATACAAGTCCAAGCTTGGACTGTTGGTGGAGCACTGTGTGTGTGTGTGTTTTGGACTGCAGTCATGACACCTGACACCCAGGCTGTGCAGACTCCTGCAGACTCTCCCATCCATCTGCTTTCTATAGGCCTGCTGCAGGTATGAAGTATGTAGGAAGTACCGCTCATATCAGTTACCCCACAAACGCATTAAGAATGTTTTGCAGGTTTGCTGCTTTTTCCTTATGTTATTCCCTAATATGTCATTGCGTCTCCACCTAAAGGATCAGTCTACAAAAATCACAAAAAAATAACATTATCTCACCTTCACCTACTCTTTATCTGTTTTATTTAACTGAGTTCAGACATGTTTGTCTGTAAGACATCATCCGCTACATCGATGCAACCCATTTAGGTTTAGGTGATGATCTAAACCTAACAGCATGTAGGCTGGGAAAAACAACATAGACTTTGACAAGACCTATTAACTGGCTAATGGAGCTGAACTTTTTTAATTAATTCAAGAAGCAAAACTAGCTTATTAACAGGCTTCCCAGCACGTACTGTTTTGAAAGTTGAGGGCAAGGCAGGCCTTTGATATATGGCTCCACCTCCCCGGTCACAACTGTGCACAGTGAGCATGGCGTCATCAGCGTAAAATCAGCACCCATTTCTGAGATGTTTTGGCATCGCTTCTGGGAAGCTGTCATTTTGAAATTGTAAAATACAGTCTATGCATTAGCTCTCTGAACCCCAAAACCCACTGGCAGGTTTGAAGGGCACGCTATCTTTAACAATGACCAAAATCACACTATTTATCAGAGCCACCCACTGCACAAAGACACATCACAGTGACGTCTTTTCTTAGTCGTTTTTGGACGTCCAATTTTGGTCACAGGCAGGTGTAGACTGCAACACCAGAAGACATCTTTTTCCGACGTCTACCGAACATCTAGTATTGACGCCACAGGACCTCTATGTAATGTGGTTGTTATGGACGTTTTATGGACATCCTTATAAATACCATTTCTAAAATAAGATTAAATTTGACATGGAAAAGAGGACCACATTTGGACTACAATTAGCCTTTACATAGAGGTCCTGTGGACGTCAATACTAGACGTTCGGTAGACGTCGGAAAAAAAACATCTTCTGGCATTACAGTCTGCACCTGCCTGTGACCAAAATTGGACATCCAAAAATGACTAAGAAAAGACTGCACTGCCACGTGTCTTTGCGCAGTGGGATGCTCGTCGTTACTTTCATTTCTCTGTAAACGAATACAACTCTGAAAAGAAAGACACATGCAGGAAAACGACGACTGGAACATGTACTGTGATTGCAGCGATGGATAATCTGACAATTGTAACTGAGAGGCCAGCGGTGGGGAATGTATCTGCCGCTTTGTGAAGCTTTTAGTGAGCTCGTCAAGGCTGACTACATTAGCTACGACCCTAGCCTAGCTGCTGCTGCGGCTGCTGCTGCTTCTTCTTCTATTGATTTGGCGGTTGGCATCCAACGTTCAGGTGCATTACTGCCACGTACTGTACACACCATCGATATGTATAATAAAGGCCTTTATTATACATATCTATGATACACACAACATTACAGACTCTGCAGCACAGATCTCTTCTGAGTCTACGGCAAGGCTGCACGCCGACGCGAACAGGGTTGCCTTAGCAACGAGTGCAAATTTCCCCCAAACACTTCCGGTGTAGTGAAAACACAAAAATGACCACAATACGATGTACGCTTGTACACTTATTTCATACTACACGTATTATACTTTAACAGTAGCACATTTGTCAGTACTTTAATCCATTTATTTTAGTTTATTAATACAAAAACACAGCCATAGCTGTAAACCCCAAGAAGAACGACATATTTCATGGCGTGTCCAATCACGTTGCATGGTAACACTACTAGAAGTTGTAGTTCGTTCTTCAAAATAGCCGTTTCTCCTAAATGGAGGGTGAAATATAAAACTTTAGGTGCATTTAGGGGTTTACATTGATGAGGAACATGTTTATTTGGAATGAATTTACAAACGAAATTGACATATACAGGTGAAATTAAAATTTTACCACATTTTGTGATGCCCCCCTGCTGGTGAAAACATCAAGCCACAGCCTACATGATCATAGAAGTCAAGAGCTTTGAATAACAGTAGGTTCCATGATTCTAGCCCCTTTCATTGTTGAATTAGAAGCTTTAAAAGATGCACCAATGTCATAGTGTAAAGGTCAATGCAGCTTCGAACTTTCAGACTGACATAATCTTACTCCCCTGATCAAGTCCTTTCTAATGATGCATCACGTTTATTCTGATGACAAAGTTTTAATTTCCACCCCTCTGGACCCAGCCCTTTGTCAGGTGGAGCTTTCCAGGAGATGTATGAATCTCAAGTTGATCAAATGAAATTAAAATAATTTTGTTAAACATAGCAGGTAAATTCTTCAATGACAGCTTTGTTTTGACTTACTGGAACCAGAAACATTACATTTATAATCATGTCAATTTCCTGCACCTGTCTTAGATGTCCACATGACGTCAAAAAAAGGTACCCAGACCAACATCCAAATGTTGGACTGCATACTGACGTCCAAGTGGGGTCATGGTTAGACGTCCAAATAGCAGACCTAGTTTGCACATCATATAGACGTCCATAATTGGTCTTGGACCGACGGACGCAATATGGACATGTTCTGCATGTCCATCAGACATCTAATGTTTAGTGGGAGTGATTATGAAAACACAAAGAATAGCCATATATTCCACTTTCTAACAATCCTTGAACTACCCCTCTGTGGAAAATGTAGTTCCGTTTGAAATCTTGACTAAGCTTGATCACTTTATTCTACACGTCCCATTTAAATATTTGTGGGTGCCAGTCATTCACACCTTTATAATTCATCATTAAGAGAGTTAAAACTGAAGTAGTCACTGCAGAAATTTGGAGGTGCTTTGATTTGTACATGCTTTTTACTGACGCGTTAAAACACATCAGTGAAAACACAGCGTACAGTTTTAAACTTTTCAGAAACCCTGTGTTCGGTCCACTGTGCTCAGCACCTCAGGAATAATCACACTGACACGGTGCTACAACCTATTCTGTAACCAGCTGCTCTGAAAAAGCACAAAGTCACAGCCTTTCAGAAATGTGTGTTTCAACATGAGGAGCAGTACAACTGTCTGCATAGCAGTCTATTGTACTATGAATAGAACTGTGCAAGTGCACTATAGGCAAAAGAGAAGAACAAAATGACTCTACAGGACATCACAAACATGGTGTGTGATAATGCAGTTATGAGAGGGTATTCTGAGAGGATGAGTAGCGTGGGATGACTTGATTCTACATAGAGCTCCAAAAAGCCTTGAAGCAGAGCGGTTCCATCCAGAACTACAGCGAGGCCATAAATCAGTCCGGCTGATACTAGCTTATTGCACAACAATATGCATGTATGTATAGGTCAGTATACGTCAGCTGAAACATGAGGAAAAAAATCATTTAGAATTTAGAGGAGATATCCTTCACATAGTCAATCCACTAGGGTAAACTGTTTTTTGTCTGTGTTCATGTTTTAAAATTATTATCAGCCAAAATATCCTTAGTTTTAAGCTCAAAAGTACAGATATGAGTTTTAGTATCAAATAAAATAAGATAAGATCGTTCTTTATTGCTAATATTTAATTGATATTCATTTATTGAAGTAGTCATAATGGCAGGGCCATAAGCAGAACTGTAACACTATTTATTGGCTTTATGTGTCTTACTTAACGGAGAATGATTGCTCTCAGCTGAGGAGAATACTCCAGCAAAGTTAAATCCAATTACATTTGAGCTCTCAGGCAATCATATAGTCATAAATGAGTTATGTCATTTGTTAATGCATCTTTCCAGAGTTGGATCTGTACACTCACTATCTGATAAAAATAGTAAATGCAAGCTCATTAATACATGAGGCTGAGCGAGTGGCAGGGAGCGATTTGATTTGTTCTCGGGGAAAAAAATCCCTCTGTGATCCCACCCACACCCAAGGTAATTTCCTAGGAAGAGCACAACGCTAAGTCAAGCCTGATCAGCTCTCAAACCCAGACAATGGACTCAGAAAGATAATCTGGGGACAATGACTTCAAAACAATTGAAGTAAATCAAGAGTGACTGGGAGCACTTTTCCATGAGCATGTGCGTGGGTCTTCATACAAACACGGCTTTGTTAAAACAACTGCACTTAATGCAAATGAAGAGGCCCACGGCAATGCTTAGTGGGGCGTGGGCACTGCTGAGGACAAGGCTGGGAGATCAACAGTTCTCAATGCTCCAGCTAAAAACATACACACACACAGACACAGACACACACTCCAAAAACAATAATATCCACATGATGCACCGTGACCCTAATACAACGCAGTCAGAGAGATAATGTCCAACTGCCACACAGAAAGGGAGCAAAAACTCCACTCCTAGTGCCTCATGATGTGCTGTATTTTAAAACGTTATTGTAGCTATTTTAATAATAAATCTAAAGCAAACATAAGAATAATGTTGTTCCTAAAATAACTAATATGAGCACAACATCTTTTGCTGTCATCCTTATTTTCACATTTGTCTTACACATTTTGTGCAAATTTTAAATGATGTCCCTACACATTTTCTTCTTATGTTAAAGCAAAAATGAATTGTCTTAGAATTCAATCAGCAGGTACAGTAAATGCTGAGGAGCCTAAAGCATGCTTTTAATGGAAAATACTTATTTTTAACATGAATTTACATGTTTTATGAAGGTCTCATTACAATAGGAGCACTGATGTTTAAAAAAAAAAAGACCTCTGGGAACATCCTTTGCCCTTATTGTCCTTGCTGTGTCGCTAACATGAATCTCTTATGATTGATTGTGTGTGACTGAATTGCTGATCTGCACAATGAAAACCATGCGAAAGAGGTTTCAGGATGTAAAAGGAGTTCATCAATTAGCAAACACACTCCTTACAATCGATGACAGTCACCATGGCTGGAAGGGTGTTTTGGCCTGTAGCTTAAATATGTTGGGAGCCAACGTGGTGCAAGAACATTGTGTAGTTTTTTTAGTTGCTGAACTGATTTGCTTCCTTTTTAGGTGCACTTGCAAACCCCAACAGCTACATCATCAGGTAGTGTCAAATGGGCGGGATTTTTACACCGTTTATACGGCACATGCTGCTTGTGCAAACCTGCATTGACAGGATGCGTGACAAGAAAACAAAGAACCCCGTCTACTAGACAACAAACACTGATAAAGACATGAAGTGGCACAGCTGAAACTAGTTCCTGTACAACGGCTGCACAATACATAATCTGATAGAAAATCATTTACTCTGATTTAAATTAAATTTAAAAAATAAAAATTAAATAGTTCTTGAAGTTTTTTTTTTTTTTTTTAAAAAGACACAGAGTTTGTCGAGAAACAGGCTCCCCATGTGCAAAGCAAAGTAAGTACAGGACTGGAGAGAAACACTGATAGTGAGACAGAAGGAAGATGACTTGGTTGCAAAAAGAAATGCCTGTTATTTGACCAGTTAAACGAGCATCACAAGGCCCTGCATGTATCAGTGCAAAGACAGATGTGAATGTCATATGTAAACAAAAGACTATTCTGGATGCCTTTACCAGTGTTACACTTTATGAGAAAAGTTCCAAATGCCTTTTTTCAGTTTTTCTTTTCCATTTTAAATGCAGATGTATTGCCCTAAAAAAAACCTCTAATCATTCTATTCTAAAGTGATTAATTCTCTCCAAATAGTTATTAAAGTCCTCTGCTGAAAATGGTTTTTGCATACTGCAATATACATATGGCAGAAAAACAAAATATCACAATGTCATTTTTCTCAAGTATCATACTGTACTGTCTCCGCCAACAGCTCACGCTGAGCAAAAACTGGCAGGATGGTTACACACAGCCTGTGTTACACCCATACAGTGTCCTAACAACATGTCATGATGATGTAAATAAAAAATAATTCTACAGTAGATAGATCTTGCCTGTACTACTGTGTATGTACAGCAAAATGACAATAAACTTGATGTGATCAAATATAACTACACGTGAAAGTTATGGTGTGGGTAGTATAGCAAAGTAAATATGTGACACATTTATATCCTGTCATGATATATATTGGGCTAATCAATTATTTCTCAACTGGTATCACGGTATTAATTAATTTTTCTAGCCACCAAATACCAGACAGTTACAGACAAAACAAGACATTCGAATATGTCATATTTTGCTTCAGGATGTTTCTCTGACAAACAATTTATAAAATAACTGAGAAAATAACAGTCGCAGTCCATTTTATGTGCCTTTGCCCAACCCTGCCCGTCACCACTCCTCTTTAGATAATAAACATTTAATGCACAGTAAAGCCTGCCGTTTCCATTGCACTGGATGCTATACTGCATGCCAGTGAGGCCAGATGGTCCCCTGCCTTCGAATTTTGTCTTCTTCATCTGACAAAATATAACCTTTAACCTCTAGCTAATCATAAGTGCATATTTCTCTAATCTGAGGAATGGCAGAGGAAAGAGGAGGAAAAAATTCCTACAAAACTCTAGTTGCCAAAATATCTATAGTATGCAGCTACCAGAAGTGAAAAAAATATACACATATGTATTTTTTAAATTTTTTTAGGTATTTTCCAAAAAGTTAGCTATAATAACAGAAGATGGAAAATCATCAGGGATTTAAATCAGTTGGGCGATGCATGCAACAAATACAAAATCATAGTGTAACCGTCCTTTAATGCACCACCATGGCCTGTTCTCTTCTCTGACTGCCTGGCAGTCAGTCAGACTCTGACCTGTGGCAGTGCAGCACAATCTGTCAACAGCGAGGCTTCATCTAGCAGCTCAAAATTATGACTCACTTAATACGAGGTTTGTAGTCTAATGTGCAGCCTGAAATCCCACCAGGCCCACTGCTGGAGATATACAAAGCTAAACTGGAGGACTCTTAGACGCAGATGAGGTTTCTGAGATCAGAACAACCTTCTCCCTTAGTGCCCGGTAATCCTGGTGATAATTTGTGCTCTCTTGGCCAGGAGGAGGGGTTTGTTATTGTTTTGGTGTGATTTTAGTGTTCTATGCTGGGCCAGCCGCTCTGCATCAGATCTGCAAATTAACTAGGTCAGTATTACACGGGCGACAAAGCTTAACCCCATTCAGCTGCTGCTGAGCGAGCGCCTGCCATTGACTACTACATGTGTCCAATCAAGCCAGACAGTAGAAAACATCCTCTGTCCATCAGGGATGTGGTCACCAGTTAATAACCAAGAGGTGAACGGTTGGCAAACATAAACAAGGAACTACATTAAGCAGGTTTAGTAGCATTGCTGGGTGCACAGCCAAATCCTGAAAGGGTGTGTTGAGCAACAGAGCAGCAGGACTTGTGATCTCTCCTCCACTGTCCTGGCTCATTCAGCACAAGCATGGACACATCCTACTATTTATGGAGGAAAGCGAGCCAGTTTTCAGACAAAACGCTAACAGCATTCTAAATCTCATAGTCAAAGGTGACATCTGTAACGTTTCAGCTTGTGTATTACATAATGGAGTTGGGTGTGGTCAAAAATTAAACACAGGACATTCAAAAGGCTCAGAGCTGCTGGAGCTACAGACATGCTTAGTTATAAACGAAAACAGCTCAGAACACTGAAAAGGTGAACTAAAACCCTGGGCTATGAACATTTTTGGATTGGTTCTTCATATCCAATTCAAATTGAATCTGCATCTAAAATCAGAAATATTTGGAACATTTGGAACCTTTCTCATACAGTGTAACACTGGCAAATGTGTTCAACACAGTTTTTTGCTTTGGATTGCATTCAGATCCGGTTGTGCGCTCGTCTTACAGAGCTTTGTGGCGCTGATTTAAATGGCCAAACAAATTAGTCGTGTTGCCTTGTGAGATGGCAACAAATGCAAGACACTGCTGACACAGTACCTGTTTTTAATCAACATGATCCTTTCTGTTGCTGAAACATTTACAATTTAAAAGAATAAAACGGCATTTCTTTTTGCAACAAAATGTTTCTCTCCTGTTTCTTGCAAAATATGCTGTGCTCATAGTGAGCCCACATGTCAGCTAGCTCAGTGTCTTATTATTAAAGTAAATACAAATTCCATAGACCCTTAAATCAGAGTAATGAAACGAAAAATACTTTATTTATCCCAGAAGGGAAATTCAATAAATAATGAAAAATAAATAAATAAATAAAAAATAAAAAATAAATGACGCTCTATTATCCAGTCTTCTCTTGTAGATTCCATCCATTCATCCATCCATTATCTATACAACGCTTAATCCTCACTAGGGTCGTGGAGGGGCTGGAGCCTATCCCAGCTGATTTAGGGTGAAGGCAGGAGACACCCTGGACAAGCGGCCTCTTGAAAAATAAGAGTAGTCATGAAAAATAAGAAGCATGGCAGTTTTTTTCCTGCATCAAGCGGCAAAAAAAAAAAAGTTGTAGCACAATGTGCTGTATTTCACATTACACTTCTTGCAGTGTGACTGTTGCACTTGTGTGCACATCTCAGTGCTGATGCTGAAACAAAGTATTGTGCGGCCCTATAGCCTAGCTAGGCACAAAGGCTGGAACCAAGGGGAAATTGTTAGCCAAAAAGCAACATTCCAACGGTTTCAAACCTGATCATATTAACATGTTGTGGCTTGATAGTTTAGGAACTCGTCACAAATTCATTCAAGGGTCTGTTGGGTTTTGTTGACAGTTGGGTAAGCTCGAACCTAGCAACCCGTTAGTGAGAACAGTGAGAACGTCATGGAAGGAGCAGTTGCCAAGAAAAAGAATTCCACTGTTAGCTAGCCACACCCACAACCACCATGTCTAACTTTTAGATCTCTGTTCATATACCTTTGCAATAAGTGGATGCTATTAATACAAAATAGAATTGATACAATGTTCAAATCTGGCACTTTGGTAGTTTAAAGGTCACATGTTTAATGATAAAATAAAGGTCTAAACATCTGAATGAGTAATTCATTTAAAAACTACAGTACTGAACAATCACAAAATTTAAGTGCCTTCCAAAAGAGTGTGAACAACACAGTGACATTTTCATCTATCTGCAATGAGATGACTCTCACCAACCCTAACCCTACGTATGAAGGCACTGTAACTAGGAGGCATCTTATCAAAAGGCCAGTATCAGTCCTGTACTGACTCGGCAGCTACAGACGGCAGACGGTGCAGTGACGCTCTGTCTGCATGTCTCCTGAGTGTGGTCATCAGATGTGTGGCTCAAACCCTGCAGTCCTTCAGTCCACTGCTGCTGTAGAAACACAGCAGGGCACTGAGAATCAGCTCACTGATTCCACTTGATTAGGCAGCGACACATATCCAGTCAAATGCAAGAATCAAAACAGATGCTGTTGTTGCCACTTTTTGCTCTAAAACTGAATTCTTGTTCGTGAACCCCAATTTGTTGGACCTGCATTTAAAGATTGCAAAAATTCTGCCATTTTTTAGTGTCCATTGACACCTAGCACACCTGATATAAAACATCTACATACCTGGAGTGCAGTTTCCAAATACAACAACTACATGACTCAAAAAATGCCCTTTCTGGGCCAGCACATAGATTATTGTTGTGGAAACCAATGAAAATAACATCGTCCCTTCAATCAGTGTAGGGTACAGATAAATTGACAGCAGTGATGCATCCACTACAGAGTGACAGAGGTAGAAACATCTGCAACAACAATCAATATTTCATTACAGACTGTGGTGCCTTTTCAATACAGTCTTGTATATAGAAATGCCTTACAGTCATTGCCCACAGAAGCTGACCCAAATACAACCATGATAGAAGTGTTATGACCGATACAAGTGGTAAATACTGCTCTTTTGTCAACTACTAGCCAGACCAAACCCAACAAATTTTACATCACATAAGCTGTTGAGCTACTGCAGACAGTGGCACATTAGAGGGACGAGCAGGACGAGGAAATCTCATTAGAGATGTTAAGAACATTGAATAAGGATGCAATTACAGATGTCACTTGGCTTTAAAGAGCTGCTAACCCTGAAGGAATTTCATTAGTTTGGATTTCATTTAAGCTTAGTATCCTAGCGTAGAGCCAGTTTAACAAATGACGGATGGCAATATTTATCTGTCCACATGCAGCTGCTTACTTGTAGGTGATTTACCTAATATTAACTATAAATCTATTTGATATTTGTTCATTTCAATCCATGTCAGGCTCGGCTCATCCAGCCCATCACTTTGATCTGGACTGAAAGATTTAACAACTATTAGATGGACTGCCATTCAGGTTTTTACAGATATTAATGATCTGTGGGGGAAGATGAATCCTACTGTCTTTGGTAAATACCATGAGCCTCAATTGTACTTTGTGTTTAGTGATTATGAGCAAATGCTAACATCATAAAATAAGTTGGTGAACATAGTACATAACTTGAAACATCCCAATCTAATATCATCGCTGTTACCTTGCTTATGTTTGCATTTAGTACATAACATCACTGTACCCGAGTACAGCGTCACACAGAAAATCTCACAGTTGCTCTCGGAAAGTGCTACTGTGCTCCTTTAAAAGTGTTTGTTGGTTGCTTGAGCAATTTTAGATTCCTCTCCCAAGATGTCTGATTGAATTGGGTAGGTTGCATCTGACAATTTCTGAAACCAACAACAATATTCGAACGCAGTAGGTGAACATAGCTTGGGATTTCAGGAAAATTCAGAACTTGCCACTGTGTTTGGGCTCCACTGATGGCATGCACAAAGTATGCACAAATCGAAACAACTGCAAAGTCTGGCAGTGGCAACTTCAATTACAACTCTGTTAACGATGAACTACAAAGGTGTGGTGGAGAATCATTGTCGTACAGTCCTTCCTCATACTACACATTTGCTTTAAGAAAAACTTGTTTTCCTGGCACATGTGCAGTCTACACAATTGTAGTGCTGATCGGCCGCATGGTCACAAATATTATTTTGTGGGCTACACACACAGTGTGTGAGTGCCACAATATGAATCTCTTTTAGATTGACTGTCTGAAAATCTGCATTATTACTTCTATATTTAAACAATACTACGTGTCCTGTCTCTCTATGTTGGACAGCTTTCCATCCCTCCCTCAATGTGGCTGTGCCAAACAGCTATGTACAATTCTGTGTTCCGATGAGGCCAGACAGCACACTGTAAGAAGCAGTTCTTCTATACTGTAACCCTTAGTGTTCTCATGCATTTGTCATCTGTTCATCATCACCTATTTTCCCTAATCATGACTTGATGCCTTCATATCCGTCACACTCAACATTCCTGTGTGGTAGAGGCTCATACTAGTTCACCTCACACACACACACACACACACACACACACACACACACACAGGGCCAGAGGGCATGTCATTATCACCAATCCTGTTTAAAGGTTAGTTAATCAACAACCTGCTGCAATAAAAATAGCTCACTGCTTGTTTGAACTGATGGATGTCTGTTCCCTCACTTGATGTACCTACTGGGACCTACACACCTATAAGAGCCCAGAGGATGATTCAACACTGAAAACAACTAGTGTCATCTGAGGGTAAAGTACATTCCAAAGGAAAAGGTGCAGAAAGTCATATTCACTACTCCAACTGCTGCATATCGTTTTGATCGAAATGACCTTACTCTTCTTGACGTTAGCGAGGTTTGGTACCGTCACTTTTTAAACTCATTAGTTTGATCAAATGTGACCCAGAGTTTGAGGATACTGAGAGATATTGACTCACAACACGAAATGTTTTGTTGCTGCTGTGCATTCTGCTATAAAAGCTATAAGACTATAAGAGAACAGTGTGACCTTCAATATGGTATTTCTTGAGGAGTTATACTGCCAAATGACTATGTAAAACAGTAACTCCAGAAAGAAGCTCTTTCTCTTTGATTGGAAGGAACTAATGTGGAATTCTGACATTTAAATTGATGCTTTAGATAGCTGAAAATAGGTAGTCTTTATCAGTCAGTCTTACAAGCTGGAAATATCTCCTTGTGATGTCATGTCATCTATATTTGGCCAGCTATCCAGACAAACACACCAAGCAACAACAACAACAACACTGACTCAGAAATGCAGAGGAGATTTTTAAAAGCATTCAGCATGTGTATGCAGCAGAGACCAAGTCAGCATCACATCATAACCAACACAAATCGTAGGTTTTCACTCCGTCACTTCCTCATAAAGGAAAGCTCTGTCTGAGCTCTAGCTTTGAGCTACATATTGTACTGCAGTTACATAATGCTGCCTCAGACAAACCACGGGCCTGTTTCCTCACAGCAAACATCTTCGAACAGGTGAGACTCAGCTGCACACGTGTGAATGTTTTTTTTCACATTAAAAAAAGCACATCTCTCCCTTTTTCCACTCCGACTATGCAGTCAGTCAAATCTGCAGGTGTCTGGAAGTGATCTGAAACAGGAGTACTAACAGTCCTGACATCAATAACAGCTGTAAATCATGGAGTGATAACATCTCTGAGCCCATGAATTTAGGAAACAACAACTGACATATAACTAAAAACTGTTGCTGCTATCACGCATCTGTTAACGTGCGTGTGCTTTCATATTCTTTTGGCCAAGGGCTGCTGTAATAAAGGGCAATGTAAATGTTATATCCCATAGCGACAATTTAGATTATAATGTATGTTTCATAAAAGCTGCTCAAAGGGAATTGTGTTTCTCTGTTTAAAACTGTGCTACGAGAGAGCATATGTTGTGAATTGGTGCTATATAAATTCAATTCAATTAAATTCAGTTACTAAAAAACTAGACATTATACAGTCATGGTGAAATGACCACTTTTTCAGTATTTTGGGCTGAAAACTGAAAGACTCATTCCGGGGACGCATGACATTATCATTCATTTGTTGAAAAGGGGCACAATATGGGACCCTAAACTTATAAAGAATGGTAACGGATGAAACAGCTAGTCTGGCTCTGTTCAGAGGTGACACAATAAATGTTAGGTTTATACATAACCCAGTTCTGGACTCTGGTTACCTTTGGACAAGTAATTTCCAGTCTTTATGTTAAGTTAAGTGGCAGCTGCCTTCTGACTCTCGTGGATTTTCTCATTAAACTCAAAGGAGCAAATATTTCCCAAACTGCTAAAACATTAATTCTTTATTCTGCTCATGGGTTAGTATTCTGTGGAATGTGACCACTGATAACAATGAGACATCAGGTTTACAGTTCATGTCGAGACATCGGAAGCCAGTAAAACCCATCCTGTCTAAACATACCAATGTCTCCTCACCTTGTTGGCTGAATGTGCAGTTTCTGAACACATTAATTACTATGCTCGTTGAAGAAAGCAGTATAATTCATGCCGTTTCACCGTCATTATAGTGTTCTCTCAGCAGTGAACAGGACTAAAGCACAGATTGCCTCCATCTCAGCTCTTTACTTATGGTAAGAATACCTAAAGCAGCAGGCTGGGGGGTCGGAAAGCTGGTTAATCTACGTAACCTACAGCGATAAGCTCTGAAGGGGGCTAGGCTAGGCTAACAGGGTTAGCAGAGGCCGGGCTCAGACCGTCTGAGAAGGACTGTATTTACTCGTGTCACTGTGAGAAAGCAAAGAGCCCTGAAATAACCCTCCACCTTCACCTACATCCCACTGAGCTCTAGACACAACATTTCAGTCTTTGTAAGCGTGAAAAACACGTCCTGTGTTTCCATCAAAGGACTACACCTATTAGGATTTAGTTTACGTAACCCTGTACAGTGACGTGTTTTTCAGAGCATGACAACACAAATCCTCCACAAACTGTGGACTCAGGCTTCTGAAAAGCAGCAGCATTCCTTTTCATGGTTAGCGGCAGAGAGAACAGCTGCTATTTTTACCGTGTTCCTAACCCACACACGCAGCTTCGTTTCCCAGTCACAGCTCTTGTGACTTGTGGAGAAGCTGCATGCAATTCTGTTGTGTGTTTCTGGCTTCTGAATTTGAGAAGCAACCAGGGTCGGGATATTTTGCTGTCTTCAGCCAGGCCTGTGGGATCACGGCCTGGATCAATGCACTGAATAGCGATTTTGCAAGGGAACAATGAGAACAACATCTGAGCAAGGCTGAGTCCCGGTACATCTTGGCCCAGTCTTTAATAGATAACAAACTCTAATTCACAGCAGACAGTCTGTTTGGGTTTCGCAGGCCACAGCTCTTGTGCTGCTTAAGATAGGACTCCTTTAAACAGCTGCAGCCACTTTGCAGGTAACTCACAAATCTCCTAGAGGCAATTTCTGACTTTGCCATGAAATCTCACTGTCTACATAACACATACAAGTGGGCATGAAAAATATCTGAGCTAATTCACTAACACTCAAAATAAGTCTTGACAGTCTCATGAAGAGGATTTGTTTCTAGCTTTAGAGCACAGTGAAGGTGGGTTTTGCTTGTCCAGTCATGTACTTGCATGCAAAAAATCTAAATACTATACCCCACATTGACAATAAGATGATAATATATGTTTAACAGAATTTAATATGTACAATAAAAGCAGTGTGAAGATGCTTGTTACTGCCATTCCTCTAGCTTCCTTTCAACAAGTTTCTGCATAGAAACTGAGTAACTGACAGCTACTAAGCCAAAAATTAGCATAACGCTGCCCCCTCCATGCCTGCTGCTTCCAGGTGAGCCATTCAGATTGGACATTCAGAGAGGGGGAAAACTGTAAGGCATATTTGAAACCAATCAACTAGGACTTAGTGGGTTACTGTGATTTCAGTTGCTTGATGTCCCTCAGTACAACATAAACTTAGCGGGTGTTACATCTGTTTGTTTCTCTACAGCTCTCTGTGCTCATATACAGTGCATTTTATTACAGCCAAGTAAAAGTAAAAAAAATGTAATTTTTAATCAGTCATGTATTTACATGCAAATTAACTTGTTTTTTATACAAATCACACTCAAATTCAAGACCGAGTTCAGCCAGTGACTTGGATCAAGACGCACAGCAGTATAAACATATGTTTCATCTGTAACTTTACAGCTAAACATTCCTTATACTAACATTATAACAAAACATAAACTAATATGTGAACATTGCGCCTCTTCACTTGCTGACAGGCAGTGTCATATCTGTATCTAATCTCATGGTATATCAGTGAATGCATGTCCAACCCATAATAGACTACTAGCAGCAGCCCCAATAGGACAACTGAATTTTTTTTGAATGGCTCACCTTGCTTCTCAAAATACAAAGGTAGTAGAGTTTGATGGTCAAGTAGTATTGGGAAAAAAGTTACTATTAAAGTTGCACAAATCAATTTTTTGGCCACCATAACAAGCTATAAACACAAAGTACGGTAAAAAAGCATTGATTGCAAAAGTGTTCAGCTTTTAAACACGTCCATAATTCTTTGTGGAGTCAAATCTCAAGAACCTGCTTTACATTACACATTGTCAGCTGATCCGGAGTCAATGTAAATGTCTCCATTTGTGCAGCTTTAATCCATTTTATACTACAGTTAGCGGGCAAATTAGTTCATCTAAACCACAAATACAATGCGACTTGTCTCTTCATGTCTCCTTAGTTATGTTCACAAAACAAACACACATCACCAACATGGCTCCTGGAGGGTGTTACTTTATCTACAAGCTCTCAAAAGAAAGTCAAAAAAGCAGGCTGACCTGTCACAGAGGTGGTTCACTGCACCGTAGGAGTCGCAGGCGCAGGGCAGGCAGCCGCTGGTGCCGTTGGTGAAGTGTCCCTCCTCACAGTCCTCACACTGCAGACCGGTATAGCCCGACAGACACGAACACTGACCAGTGCTCTGCTCGCATTCGTCCGGATCCAAAATCCCCTCACCACCGCTGCTGCAGTTACAAATGCCCTCTGCATGAGGGGGTCGACGGGGAGGCAGCAATGAGAAGGGAAAGAAAAAAAAAGCAAATACTGAAAGAGCGGTAACAGCAGTGACACAAATTCAATTCTGGACAGTTTTCTTTTTGATTTCTTGTTAGATTTTTTTACATCTACAGACCCTGGTCTGAAACTAAGTAACTCTATGGACGAACCATAATCCTCTCAACCTCAAGTAGTTTCCAGGTGTTTTTTTTTCCTGTCACATTTTACTTACTCTGTAAGTAGAGAGAACTGACAGATGTCTTCTGTGCAGTAGTGAAACTGTTCTAATGGCATAAATCATAAAAAAACAAAACAAAAAACAACAACAATTTTAAAAAGCCTCACTATTTATTAGAAAAAAAAAGGAATCAACATGTACAATATTTTACCAATACTGGAAAAATAATGATGGCTCCTCATACTATAGATATTTTGCTATTGACATTTTTCACAACTCTACAAACTCATCATGTTTCCCACTCCTCTGAACAACTCTCAAAAGATGTTTCACCATGTTGATTCTTCCAACCATTTGGCAAAAACTTGCTCCTCTGGATATTTTTTAGTTATGTTGAATTTAGTGATCAAGTATGTTTTATTTTGTTTTCAGACTGTCTAATTTGCTTCCCTCCTTGTCGCCTATCTGCTCTGTGTTAACACAGGCGGCAGTTCACCTGAAAAGTCCCAGAATTTTGTCACGTGACTGTTGGTCACAATCTAATCCACCAATGGCAAGCCGTTTTAGCCAATTGTTAATAAAGTGATTCAATATCCCGATTCAAAGTTTAAATTTGGTTGATACATGAATAGGTGAAGGACGTTCAGAAAGTCAAAAATCTTAACATTCACAACTCTGTTTTTGCAGTTTCTGGCCATGATAAAGTGTGTAATTATGGTGATTTGTTTAAGTTAAAGTGCCTCTCAAACCCACCAGCAGATTTTAAGGTTCAGAAGGCTAAAAGAAGAGCACAAAAATAGCAAACTCCAATCACATAAAATGCCATGTAGTCCATTTAGCAAGAATAGCTGAAATGAATAGTCAAATAATTGATTGGCATTACATTGGTCAACAACAATTAGGAAACCTGATTAACCACTCACCAAAAAATACCAAATATGATATGTATTAAAATGTGGATACTTGCTTTTATTTGCTTCATACTATTGTAAAGTGAATACATCTGGGTAATGGACTTTACCTCGGACACAACAGACAATTTGAAAATGACCCATTGTACTGGAAATTGCAAAAGTCTTCAGTTTTGTAAAATCAATTACTATTATATTGAAATGTTTAACAGGATTAACAAATAAATAAACAAAGTATTAGTTGTAGCCTTAATCACAACTGTGTCTACACCCATCTATATATTATATTATGATAGATGAAGGTGCATGACTATAGATGACAGTTATGAAACAAACAAAACTATTCTTTGAAATTATTGGTCTTTTCTGGACGGATGGCGTTCTAAGTAAAGCTTGCATAGACCGTTTTTTAGGTAGTAGTTTGAAGAAGTGAAAGCAATGGTTAACAGTTGGTTGTTCTGAATCTCAAAGAACTGCACCCAGTCAGAAGAGTGGCTATTGGTACAGAACACATTAAACAATACGCTGGACCAGCCTTAACATCACCACTGGTCCTGACAGGTCTAACTTCTGGAAACAGTTGGAAAGCTGGCAGATATTTTAATTTCCCCACCATTTAGTAATAAAGTGTGCATGCGTGTGTAGAGCAGCAGATCTCAATTTCTTCCCTTTAAGAGGACAAAATAAAAATCAGTACATATTTGAGAAGCATCATATAAAAAAGGAACCAGATTTAATTTTCCCAACATAAATCTTATTTAATTCCGCTTCACTCCCCTAGTCATCCAGCCACCCTCCCCCTTCAGTGTGATCTCTTTGCTGTGGCCAGTTGTACCAGTAATGTACTGTATTTCAAAAATGGGGAAGTCATTCTTTTCAAACATGCATCATACACCGTTTCAGTCCAACATTCCACAGGTGCCAGTGACTTGCACTTTTTGTAACGACACTGCTCAGTTTTTTTTTCCATTAGTCGCACTGGAACATCTTTGTTGGTGGCTATGTACAGGGAAGTTGCTTTCGACAGTGGACTAAGTGTTGCCGTGTAACACTGCCCGCCTTCCACAATCATTCACTTAAAGCTGCCTGGTCCATTCACAATCTTCTGGCATCATCATCCCCTGGGAACTGCTCAGGACAACATGCTAAAGGAGCAGGGAGAGTTGTTAATTCACTCGCTTGTCCAGATTTCTCTCGCCAGTGCACAAATTAAAAAGGGTGCACTTCATCTTTCTGAGCTAGCATCCATATCCTCTGCTTTAGACGCTTGTTTTTCAGAAAGCAAGATATATATTTTTTAAAAATGTTCAACATTCCCATCTAAAGCAACAGTGATAAACCTAGTAAACTGAGTGCTGCATATGAAGCATTTGTACAGTTCTAACTGGTGGTCTCTTTACCAAATCAGGTCATATAATGACAGGCATGTGGATGACCCTGAAGAGCACAGAGTGGCAATCTATTATTCATCTGGTCTCAGGTTAGGTGTGGCAACCAAAGGCTCGACTACATGTCTCCATTCCGGGCTCAGCAGTCAGACAAAGGAAACAGACAAATAAGAAAGTGAAATCAGCCTGTTTTTCATATTTAGCGTGCACACAATACCTCAGCTAAAGGTTAGATAAAGTGGAAAGGACAGCTGAATTTTAATGTATCACTGCATGGGCATCCCACTCAGATTATGCTCTCTTCCACTGTTGCTTGGACTTTTATGTAACTAAGAAAGGCCTGTAGTTATGCAAGCCTGTGGAGTCTACTGTCAGGGCCTTTACAAGAGCACCATCCACTGATAAACTGTCAGCCCCGATCACGCCTGAGAATGTATGAGATCCGATAAATGTGTATCACTTCTCACACACACAAACTGCAGTTCATTCTTAAAACCCAGTTTCCTCTGGGTGTGTGATTGGGCCCCAGCGAGGTAATTCTGTGAAGCTGCACAACAAGTTTGATGTAGATTGGATTGGAACTGTGTGTAGTGGGGGAGAGGAGGTGAGGAGGAACTAAGGTAGAATTCACCTCTCCTATCTGTCTGGCTGGCTGTGAAGTGATGCGATGGCATGACTGGTATTCAGACACGGGCAGCAGCAGGCTGTTCAGAACAAGCCACGTCTCAAAACTCCTCTCTTTCCCAGTTTACTGCTTGCTATACAGAATATAATTGCTGTACTTTCAATTTTGTGTCAAGTATCAAACTACATTCTCAGCTATCAGAAAGCACTGAGGGCTATTTCAAATAAAGTATACCTGAAACATGTGAAAATACACCTCAGGGTATCTGTCTGCAAGGCCTCTGCACTGCCAGAGAAGATATCATGGTGGCTGGGTGTGATCCCAAGTTACGCCTTTGTTGATGTCACATTGTCATGTGCACGAGAAAAATGGAGAATGTTGAGATTCTTGGAGATGATGGAAGGGTGAAGCTTTTAAGTATGACCTCACGCAAGGGTGCAGATTTCAATTTGACTTCAGGCTTCAATGAAAAACAATCGCACACAACAAGTAGATTGATTGCAGGTCAATTAATATTCTACTCTTTTGGACTTTAGAATAGTAACAGTAACCATCATTGTCTCTTAAAGCCCAAAATGGCGTCCTTAGATTGCTTGTTTTGTCTGACCAACAATACAAAACCCAAACATATCCAGTGCGCTGTCACAAATGAACAAAAGGGAAAAAAACCGAGAGAGAAACAACAAATTTTCACTACTGGGAAATGGAATGGAATCATATTTAGGTATTTTTATGTCAACTGACAGATGAACATACGTGTTTATAAATCTCCATTGACAAAACTCTGAGATTTAAAGACGTTTCCAATATAATAACAATTATTTGAAACTCAACCCTTCAGAAATATTCCACTGAACATTTCTTCGCCATTAACTGTCCAACCACCACAGAACCAGCCACAACTCTGGTCCTGCTGTTTTCCCCAAAACCATTTCTCGTAAAATCTGCAGTCATCCCTGCTGTAGCAACCAAACGCTGCCATGATCAGCTTTTCTAAGAAGTAATACTAATGATAAAAAGGGAATGTTGTGTTCTCTGTTCTCACATCTTTGACTGTCACAAACACTCAAGAACCATTTTGAGTGAGAACCCTCAGCCTGCACTGCTGTGCTGACTGGAGAACAACACATCCACATGGATACTGGGATGTATGTGAGAGAGGAGGGGCCCCCACTGTCATTGCTCATTCATGGCTTGGCCTGCCTGGCCATTTTGGTTGAATGGCCTTGTTCTGAATATGCCATGCAAACAACAATAGAGGGGATGCTGCAGCTATCTGAGCAGCTCCTTGTAATTCTCTATCAGTAGCCAAATGCAGCCAGTCTAACACAACAGACCCAGGTCCTTGTAGATTATATATGAACTGGATAAATTGAACAACAACAGGATCACCCCCACCCCCTCACCCTCCCCCCTTATTTCCAGCCCGCTGTAATATGTGTCATCCTAGAATAAAAAGGCCTCTGGTTTATAATAAAGACCACGCAGAGAAATCTACATTGAACAAATTGTGCATAAAGGGTGTTATGGATTTGGTCATTTCCCGATTACTTGAAGGCTCGTATTGCATCTGAGAGTCTGCCTATTGTTGCAATCTGGTTTTTCGGTCGCTCTCTGCGTCAAAACCACAGTGCGACCATCCTGTGTTACACATGGATGTCTTGTTTTTCACTGGCTGTCTCTCTGATGGTGGTTGTGCGTAAAGCATCATTTACAAAAGCCCCCCCAAAATCTAACAGATTTATTCTTTTTTTTCATTTGAGATCACTCACCTTGACTGTTCTCTATTGAGGTAACAGATGTGCCAATTTTATCTGCAGCCCAGGCATCGTTTGCTGTGCGCTGGGAAACCATGGACACCATGGTCTGCAGCGTTTTCTCCGGAGTAAAAAGTGATGTTTGTGCATCGGTGGATCGTTTGCCGGTTGATCTGAAAATGATTTGATCTTTAGTGGCTGAGAATATTCCAGGATCGGGGGCGGTGGTGGTGCTAGTAGCGGTGGTGGTGGTTGTCGGATCTGTTGTTGGAGGCTGGAGGGTGGTTGCAGTTTCGGAGCTAGGGCTTGTAGTGGTGGTGGAGGAGGCTGGCCCGGCTGAAACAACTGGTGTGAGTCCGGCTAGAGGCCCGAGAGTGAACGTGCTCTCGGGTAAAGTCGGAGGCATGTCGGTGTGGAAGGTCTCCCAGGTGTCGGAGGCTGAGCCGGGCTTCCTGGAGATAGGCGACGCATCGTAGGGACTGATGCGGGGTGCAGCTTCAGAAAATCCGATATATACATACAAAATAAATAGCAGAACCGGAGATATGTGCATCATTAAGGACGTTAGCCTCATATTCAGTTTCAGCTCTCCATGTAAGCCCCAGTAACGGTCTCTCTCAGACCTTTCCCTGAATGGACGCGTACTCCACCATTGATGTCTCCCGGCGGCGTACGCTGCTGTTTGTTGCCCTATGAACCACCGTCCACACTTCACCTGCGCTGCAACCGAACCCGGGCTCGTCGGGAGAGTGACGTGCTCGTCAGCCAATAGGAGCCCTGGATGCATTTCAGTGGGCGTTCATTGACGCTGTGATTGGGTAGTCGTTTCAACATGGAGCCAGTATTGTAAATTATCAAACGTCCCCACTCTGAAAATGATCAAAACTTAACCGGTTTCATTCACTAACTGACACACGTATGGTAATGTAAAGATATTGTATTTAGTCAATTTAGTGTACTTGATGCCTGTAAGATAGATATAAACAAGTTTTCCGTTGCTACAGTTACACGCTTGCACCTAGCTCAGGTATGCTGTTTCATTTGTTCACACTGGAAATGTCCTGACATGGCTCGTTTTAGGATTCATGTTCATATTTTATTGAAAGTCTATTTATTACGTTAATATCAGTTTATTCTTGCCTAGCTCCTCCTGGATTAGCAAGTATAAAACAAATCTGTATAGAATAAATAAATAATCACGTGAAATGTCAAATACGACTATAAAATAAACAAGGAAATCGAGACATGTAAATAAACGTCAACAAAATTAAATGAACCTTGTTTTGTTTTAAAAGGACATTTTTGAGGGACTACGTATTTATTACAAGGGGCCTCTTTCATAATACCACATTTATTTATTACAAGATGTATTCATAAGAATACTTATTTGTTATCCAATGTAATGGCATTCCGTGGGGATTGATTAGGAACACTCAAAAAAATAAAATAAAAAAAATCTAATCAGCCTGGACCAACGGCTAAGCAGTCTCAAATATTGCAACACTGGCAGTAGCAAAATTTCCATCGTATTCCATCTAAGTCCATGCATTATACGTTTTTCTCATATGTGTCAGCTGTCCTTTTGTTAGCTGTAGGCTTCTAGTCTAGATGTTGTCTATTATAAGAGCTGAACACAGTCTTAATATTTTAACGCTTAGAAATGCGACTGTTTGTTGCTACATGCTTCCATACTTCACACTGCATTATCAGGCCTCAATTTTAAAACATTTATTTTGAAGGTGGACACAGAAATCAAAAGCAAGCTGTTGGGTCTGCCTTGGTACTTGCTGCTGTACATATCAAATCATGAGTGTTGATTGCCCTCCAGTGGATCCACGAGTCAGTTCAGTGTCTGTGCAATTTCTCAGCATCCAGGTCATTGTAATTCTAAGAGCTTCCGGTTAAAGCAGCTGGACTTCTCTTTCAGGTTCTTGAAGACACGTCACACCCATTTCCCAAGGACTCATCTTCTTCTAGTGTAAATAGTTGTGAAACTAGGTGACCTAATAACACCAACAACAAAGGATGTGAATCTGCCACGTCAGGGTGACTCAAGAAGTCACTGATGGTGAAACTTTCTTGGGAGAGACCTTTGCACTGTGTGATACTTAATTGGTGTCGCAGTCCTCCTCCTCTGTTTGGAGATAGCTGTTCCAATTTGCCTTTGATGTCTTTTTTTAATTAATCAATAGCTTTCTTGTGGCTGTAAAAGACGTAAGCAAGTGGGAAAAAAACCACAATGAAACATTGTGTTAATGATTGATTTGAACTATTTCTACATTTTTAAAGCATTTTTACTGAAAATTTCCATGTCCAAGTTTATTCATACCCCTGAAAATTATTTCCAGTTTTTAGGAAAATACAGTTTTCACCCTAGTCCAAATGGTCCTGTTAATTTCTACCATGTTCTAGACCATTCTAATACACTATACACTTACTAGTGAATCACAAGTCATGGAAAACCCAAAGAGCTTCGTGAGAGCTGTTCGGGTTCAATCTCAGAAAGAGCCACACATTACCAACACGGAGAGCAGGACATGAAACACAAATGTCCTGGGGATTTTTTAGACAAATGTGGGCTTGTGGCATTAAGTGATGGTAGGCCTGCATAATTCCCAGCTAGTCAGCCAGTAAATTAATGCAACATTTACATTCAGCTTATAAGCTGAGCTTGCTTTAGTCAGGGAATGGGACATACATGTATACACAATGGGAAGTCATCAGGTTTCAATATTAAGCAAGTTTGGTACAATACTAATAAAAGAGCAGGATAACAGGCGAAGGAGAACCCAGTGCTCATGGCAAATGAGAAGAATTCAAAGAGAAGGGCAAAGAATGGGTAGTAAATGTAAGTAGTGAGGACATGGATACCTGGAACAGAAGTTCTTGCATTGACTGCAGATGAGTTTATACCAGAGACACAAGGTTCAAAAAGAACATCAGACTGTACATGGTGGAATAATGCATGCAATCTTACTGCCCATGCTCTCCATACAGCGGATTGGAAAGCCATTAAAAATAAGAGACAGGACAAAGGTCAGGAGAGTTATGAGAGAGGTAACAAGAGATCACTGGCACAGATACTGCAGTATTTTATGGCTGCAAACAGAGGTTGGAACGTTATGGGTCTTGGTCCACTGGATAGCAGTAGTGTATAGGACATCTACAGTTCCAATACTATCTGAAGGACAGGAGGCAAAGCAAGGCAGACGTTAGTTAAAATATTCAAAGCAAGGCATAGCTTAGAAGATCTAAGTTCAGCAAGCACAAAAAAGGAGGTGAGGTTGAATAAAGACAGTTTCAAATTATAGCGTAATAATGACAATACAAATGAAGTGGACACTTTATTTTTTTGTATGAACTTAAACAAACCAGTCACAAAAGGTGAGACACAGCACCTGGAAGAGATGGGTTTGGGTTTATTTCTTGATATTGAGAAGAAGAAAATTGAGAGATTAGTGATAAACCCCAATGATGCTGGGGTATGAGGTAGGATGCTAAACTGTATCAAAAAATGTTTTTAAGATCATATGATCCAAGTAAGAGTAGATGGGACCCTGTCCAGTGAAGAAATAGTGAGCAATTGGATCCACCAGGGAGGTGTATTCAGTCATTTTTAACTTTTCCTCCTCTTTTGCCTTTTTTGTAAAGTGGGACTTTTTATGGTGTATCACTTTTTGCTGATGATGAGGTCATATGGAAAAGTAACACCATATTTACATGCAGCTCAGCTGTTAAAAAAAAAAAAAGCGCCATATCAGGAACTCAGGCTATTTAAATAAGTTTGTTGACAGAGATACAAATTCACATTTCTGGGCTTCTGTTTTGAGGAGAGAATGATATGGGGGCTACAAGTAGAGGCGACAGCTGCATGAGCGTGAGAACATCATTAACATCATGTGATATCTGGCAGGAACTGACTGGGGAGAAGATAGAAGAACATTTTTGATGATATGTAATTATAAGATCTGTGATTGATTATGGGTATTTGTCATGTTGGAGAGCAGCTCCCCCTGTTCTAAAGAGTTCAGCTGTTGTGCAGGCTGAAGAACAATACTGATTAACACTGTTCTATTGAAATGGGGGACCCACATTTTAGCTGAGAAGGGAAAAGTTGACTCTGAACAAGTGGTCTAAGGTGCAGAATTACAAGTCCTCAATACCTGTTATTATTTACTGCAACTTCAGGGTACCTCTGGAAATATGTGAGGTAAATTCCATGAGTTAGATAGCACAAGAAGTAGGAATAAAAAATATGTTGATGGGCCCAGTCGTGTGCTGCCAACAATTCCGTCATTGCTCTTGCCAGAGGCTGATGAAGATCTCTCCATATTAAAGCAAATCCAGAGGAAGGATATGATTCTATGACGGCAGATTTCACAAAGATTTACACTGAATATAAAAAACGGAAAAGCTGCAATAGGAATAAGCATTCTGCAATTACAGATACAGGGCTACACTTAGAGACAGACAACCAAGCACACTCACATTCACAACTACGGACAATTTAGAATCACTGATTAACCTCAACGTGTTTTTGGACTGTGTGGGAGGAAGCCAAAGAACCTGGAGAGAACCCACGCTGCACGGGGAGAACATGCAAATTCCACGCAGAAAGACCTTCACTCTGACTTCATCAGAACCACATTTACAAATATATGTACATATGTATACATATATTTGCAATTTGGTGTCACTACTCACCCAGTAATACTTGCCTCATTCCATGAATCAGGAATTTCCCCCTTTGTCAGAACCCAATTGAATGTTTTTAGTAAAATAGGCATCAGAGCATCTTTTAGATTTTTGTACCACTCCAAAGTAAACCATCAGCTCCAGGGGACTTGTTATTTTTTAACCTGCCTATGGCCAAATAACTTTCCTCTTTTGTTGTTTGTGAAACTAGTGCTTTATTTTGATCTTCAGTAAGCACTTTGTGTTGCCATTGTGTATGAAAAGTTCTATTCAAATAAAATTTGACGATTTGATTTAAGAGTTGGAAATTTTAATGATTCAAATAGTGTCTCCATTTTCTGATCATTATCAGTGTGAGGTTGTGAATAAAGATTTTTGTAATAGTTCTTAAAGCACTCTTTAATGTTCTTCGTTTATTGAATAGTAGATTTCCTTTTACACAACCGAACTGGGATGTGAACCCAAAGGCATGACTCAGGAGACAAAGTTCAAATAAATAATCTTTTAATGACAAAGTTTCAAATGAAAATCACTCTCACGAGGAATAACAACTATAACTATAAAAAGAGGCAAGACAAAGTATCAAAATAACATAAGGCAAGACAGGTTAACACAAAGCAAAGTATCAAAAGAATACAAAACCTGACTCTGGCAAGACAGCTTGGCATGGACTGGCGTAGGTTCTCTGACTTTCAAAAGACAAGACGAACTGGCACAGGACAAAGGGAGACACAGACTACATATACCCACATGGTTATGGGGAACAGGTGGAAACAATCAGGGCAGGGCAGACAATCAGACCAGTGGGAAACACACAAAGGGAACGAGCAAGTTACCTGAAACAAGAGGGGAGTTAAATGTCAAAATAAAACAGGAAACCATGACACATTGACACAAGACAAAAACTAAACTTAACATAACTTCTTGGACATGACATCCTTAGATTCGAGGTCATTATAATTTATAGGAAAATAATTTTGTATACTTGTATACCTCATAATAATTTCGTTTTGTATATTAATTTCTTCTGAATTTCTTGTCTGTTTAGTTCCTCAATCTGATTTCTTTTGCTTGTCATTTGTAGTTTAATTTTGGGATCCCTTGGGTCTTTATGTTTGGATTCTAATTTTTTCAAGTCATATTACAGGCAGTTGAGTTTTTCCATTCTTTGTTTTTTGAGAAAAGATGTTACAGCAATCACTTTGCCTCTCATTGCTGCTTTACAGGCATCCCAGACTACGAGTGGAGACACCTCACCATTGTCATTATGTTCTAAGTAGTCTGATATGTCTTTTGCAAACTGTTCAATTCTGTGTCTGTTCAATATGTAAGCATTAAACCTCCAGTGAGTAAGTTTCTGTCTTTACATAGTTGTTAGGGATAAATATAATGGGCAGTGATCAGAACAATCCATCGTTCCAATATGGCAGTGTTGCACTTTACTGAGATCTATACCAAACAGTAGAAAGTAATCAATTCTTGAATATGTTAAGTGTGGAGATGAAAAGAAGGTATAATCAGTGGTTGATGGATTCAGCTGTCTCCAGACGTCAATTAGTCCTATTTCTAACATCATCGAGTTTCTTAGTTATTTTCTGGGTTTAGGATATTCTTGTTCCTGAAGAATCAAGACAGAGATTCAGAGTGATATTAATATCTCCACCACATCTGAAAGTCCCTTGGGCTTCTGTTGAAATCTTTTCCAGTATTTGTATGTAAAAATCAGGTTCTGACCGTGGGGGAATATATTGTAGAAGGTAAATAAATTCCCATCAACTCTCCCCTTTATCATTACGAATCTGCCTTCTTTATCACTCATTGTGAGTATATGTTCATATATTATTCTCCCAGAAATCAATATGGCAACTCCTCTCATGTGTTTTGATCCATTCGATGAAGCAAATACATATTTATATCTCCGTCTTTTAAGTTTCTAGAGATCTTTTCCCGTCGTATCAGTTTCTTGCAAGAATGCAATGTCTATATTCTCTCTCTTTGATTTTGTAAGAATTTTGGATTGTTTAATTGGACTAAGGAGCCTGTTAACATTTAGAAATTAACTTTACCATATTGTGTTAGTCGTCAAATGATTGGGGTTGAGCGCAACATTGTATACATGTAGTAATGGACTCCTCAAGTGCAGATCACTCACAATGAAAATAGAGAAACACATCTCCCCTGTTTATAACATAGAACAATAACATACATTCAAGAACATTACAACTGAAGTGTAGACTTCCCAGAGTAGAGGCACCATTGTCCCTCCAAAGTCCCTGTTGGAAGGTGGAGGGTTATATCCCCCCTTGTAGTGGGGCCCTCCCTTGTGGTGGAATGACTGCGCAGCACGTACATTCCATAGCCTCTAGATGAGTCCAACATAAAGTCATAGCGCTTGCCTGCTCAATCGGCATCTTACATTACTTTTAAATGAGAGGGTAGAATAACTCATAGAGTTACCTTGTTATGTCCGGTTTATTAAGTTATTTTACCGTATGGACACCAATCGTTTGATGTTTGGATGCCCTCCTAAACTCCTGAAGCTTATCTCTCACTCGTGTCTCCATTCGTCTTGCTCTGCCTCCAGTGTCTGTCTGTTGCCATGGGAATGCCTTCAGGACACACTCCTCCATGCTGGAACCATGCTCCTATGATTCTATATTCTATGTGCTTGTATGTTGTGGGTTTTGCTTTGTGAGACAATAGTATGTTTTATGTGTCGTTAAACAGGCAACATGTGTCTGTGTTAAATTGTGACTACCATAAGTTGGTCTGGATCACGTCCAGAACATGCTCCCCTCAGCACCAGTGGCTGCACAGTGGAGAGAGTGGAGAACATTAGGTTCCTCGGAGTGCAGATCTCACAGGACCTGAGCTGGAATAAGAACACCACAGCAATCATCAAACGGTTCCAGCAGAGACTGCATTTTCAGAGGTTTGGTGAGAGCGTTCTGACATACTGCATCTCAACATGGTACTCCAGCTGCAGTATGTCAGACAGAAAAGCCCTACGGAGGATAGTCACAGGAGCTGAGAGGATCATTAGAGTTTCCTTCACCTCTGTCCAAGAACTTTTCCAGAGCTGCTGCAGGAGCAGGGCACTGAACATTGTCAGGGACTCCTCACACCCTCTCCACAAACTATTTGAACTGCTACCATCATGCAAACGTTTCCAGTGGAAACCTGAATAGGTGCCACACAGGTGTTCGTGAGGGCAGGGGGAGCACTAACGACTCACATGAGGAGGGGGAGGAGTAACTACCCCCAACTGGAACCGAAACTCAGGTGTTAATGGCTCTTTAAGGATATAAGTATCTGGAACTCCCAACTAGTCAGTCAGAACTGATGAAGCCTCTTGGATGAGAGGTGAAACGTCTTCAAGGAACTCAAGCAAGTCCAGTTGCTACGATTAATATACCAGAATAACCATGACCTGGATGACTGAGAATATTCACAGACAACTGATTAACTCGCTAACTCAGTTTGCTAATCTAACACAATATGATTCATTTTCAAAAACTGTCTTTATGTATGTATTTTTAGAAAGTGTGACTTTTTTTTTTTATTGTACTCCTATTTAGTCCTGCAGAGTCAAACAGATCAAAATGGACTTTTTCTTTGAGAACCTTCCATCCACCTCCCAGTCCACTCCCAAGGAAGGGCATTAAGATTCACAGATGATAATGCTGTCAAATTATTCAATGAAAAAAATTATATATATATTTTAGACATTTTAAAATTATGAGATCAAGATATTATTTTTGTAGAGGAAAATGTTACACAAGATACATGCATTTTTTGAACAAGTTACTGTCTGCTGAGGACAAAATGTGGCAGCAAGATGTAATTTATGGTTACTAAGCCAAGGGGCTTTCCAGTGGAGGGTCAAGGCTGTCATTGTAAAGTGACCTAACAAGTTTAAATTAGGGCTGGGCAAGTTAATGCGTTATTATCACGTTAACGCATGGATTTATGAATGCCGACAATTATTTTATCGCACGTTAATGCATTTTTCAAATTATTATTAATTTGAAAGTCCTTTGTTCACTGGCTCCGAATACAGATACAGACCAGTCATGGATGGGATAGGTGTCATCACGCGTCTCAACCAATGAGAGCAGAGCATTTGGGCGGGCCTAAGACTGCAAAAAAGAACTAGCGGGAACATAAAAATGGAGAAAGGTACCAATCTTTTACATGGACATTTTCATTTTAAATCTCTTCCACACGGCGTAGTTGATAGAACCAAAGTTATTTGTAACCACTGCAAAGCAAAATTTTCTTATCACCGAATCACTTTGAGTCTGAAGTATGACTTAAATTCAAAACACACTATTGATGCCAGTAAATCATCCACTCAAACAAACAGTGGAAAGAGACTTCGGCAGACTACATTAGATGCAGCATGTGGGAAAAGTATAGACAAACAAAAGCAAGACAAGCTAACAAATGCCATAGCGAAGTGGACAGCTAAAAACTGCAGGCTGATGAGTACAGTGGAAGATGTCTGACTGAGGATCGCAACGAATGACGGCACATATGAGCCTCCTTCAAGAGGCACCATCACAAGAAGAATTCCTGAGTTATATGAAAAGGAGAGGACTGCAAAAACGACAGCCTTACAGCGTGCATCAGCTGTTGCTCTCACTACAGACTACTGGACATCACTAGGTAACCATAATTATCTTGGGGTGACAGCGCATTATATTGATGAACAGTGGGGGCTGCACTCCCATGCTCTGAATGTAATGAAAACAGAAGACAGACATTTTGCTAAAACGTGCGCGAGACATTTTATTCATGTTGCAGAGCAGTGGAAGGTTTCAAGTAAAGTAAGCACACTTAACACAGATAGTGCAAGAAATATGATCGCTGCTGCGAGACATCTGCCTTTTGAACATGTCCCCTGCGTCGCGCACAGCCTCCAGCGTTCTGTCACAGTGTCTCTGCAGTACAGTGTGTTTGACAATGTCCTAGCCAAATGCAGAAAAGTTGTGGGCCACTTTAAACACAGTCCAGCAAGTGCTGCAGAATTAGAACAACAACAAATTGAACACGGACAAAAGAAGGAGTCGCTTATACAAGACATTCCAACCAGATGGAATTCGACTCTGGACATGATAAAAAGCATCCGCAGAAACAAACAGCCACTGACGGATGTCCTCACCACACACAGCACCGAGAGTGCCATGCCAGCCACAGCTGAAATGGACAAACTGCAGACGTTGGAAATGCTACTGGAGCCCTGCAGTTCTTTAAGCAGTGGCGATTCTAGGTTTTATTTTTAGGGGGGGCCAATAGGGGGCCAACGCTATATTTTGGGGGTCACCCAATTCCTGCGTTATTCGAAGATGTAGCGTACAGCAATTTCTCGAGAAATGTTCTTTACATGTACTCACATTGTATGGCTAAATATAGACCTAACCTAAATAAATAGATCCGAAAAAATAAAGATGATCTAGAAAAGGTTTCTGGTCAGAACATACATGTACAATATGGAATGTACAATAACTGCTTCTTTCAAAAGCAACTCATGACAAACTGATTCACAGTGAAGACTCATGTTAACAACAGCCTGATGGCTCGAGGTACATTAACAATGATACATTTAAATACACACATAAACACAATGCTCTCCTCTTTTATATTAACAATGTTGTTCTTCATTTGCTCTGAGGAATGGCTGTCTGTCCTGCTCTGTGTCTCACCTGGTGCTGATGATGGGCTCCAGCTGCTGGACTGGTCCTGCTTTGGATTCCTGTCCTCAGAACCGTCCCCCTGAACCTGTCTGGTTCACTGGCCTGACCCTCACATGGCTTCTTCTTAACTCTATTCAAAATAGACTTTTGGGGTCTTTTGGACCCCAGGCCATTTGGTTTAGGTGACAGGTGTTGTTTTTTGATTTTTAAAGATTTTATTTTTAAATATAAAAAGAGGGGCATGTGTCATGCATTTGGAGCCAAAAATATGTCAACTTATCAGAAAATGTATTTAACATGGTCTAAAAGTCTGTAATGAATACCAGCAATTATTTTTGTACATATTCTTTCTTGGGGTCCAATGGTGTGTGTGTATATATGTAAGCAAATGCAATACATTTGAACTGAAATAGGTTTGATTTTTTTCTGGTGCAGATATGTGACTGAACTTTTGGGAGGAGAAAAGTATGTTTCGTGCTCTGTGGTTCTGCCTGCTTTTTGTCATCTCTCTTGGGTGATGGAGAGGTCAGATGATGACCCTACGTGGTCAAATTCAAGTCTACATTCAGAACAGACCTGGAGACATGCAAGGAAAATGCTAACATTGCATATCTCAAGACTGCTACTGCATTGGACCCGAGATTCAAAGACCTTGAGTGTATACCCAGAGCTGAGAGGTGTGAGGTGTGGGCCTCAGTCACCAACTTACTGAAGGAACTGATGGTTGTTGCAGAGAAACCTGTGGAAGCAACATCTGAGCCACCAAAGAAAAAGTTAGTCCTACTGGCTGCTTCATCAGAGTCTGATTCTGAACAGGAGGAAGACTCAGTAGAGAACATTGTGCGTCGATACAGAGCAGAGCCCACCATCAGTACAGAGGCCTGTCCATTAGAGTGGTGGTCCAAACATGCAGGCTCACAGCAGGCTGGCCTCCATAGCACAGAAGTACTTGGCCACACCAGCAACATCTGTTCCCTGTGAAAGGTTGTTTTCTCTTGCTGGTCATATTGTACAGAAGAAGAGAGTTTCTTTATCATCTGAAAATGTAAATGACCTCGTGTGTCTTAGGAACTGGTTTGGTGCAGAGTAAGAAAATGCAAAGTCAGAAGAATTGATGAATGCAGTTAGTTTTGTCATTGTCTAACTACTCAACCTGCATCACTTAGAGGGTTTCTTCTTTGACTGGGATTATT
>NW_007578744.1:93189-101788 GCF_000690725.1 Stegastes partitus
AGAAATATTCACAGAGTTTGAAAAAACCATCGTCCAGTACAAGGAGGAGATCGACCGTCAGCGCAGACTGCTGGATATCATCTGGAAGCCTCAGACACCCTTACACACCATAGGTCTGTAATGCAGCTCTTTTTTTTCTAATGGAGCCACTTATGTAGCCTAATGCAGACATGGCCTGTGTTGAGCGGTAGAACAAAGCAGCACATCCACGATATCTGTTTGTAATCTGGCTTCGCTAAACCGAACAACCGCAGCCACACGAAGCTAGTTATTAGCTCGAGAAGTGAGCCAGGGTGATGGCACCAGACGACCAGTCACAAACATGTCCTGGTCTACAGCTGCATATTTCTTAAATGACAACCGAAAATCCGACAACAATATGAGGAGTGTAAAATACAATACATGCTAAAAGCAATCCAGAACGGAAAGACGGCAAAGAGACTGTGTGGCAGCATGAACGATGTGTTCATCAGTACCAGTGTCCTGCTGTGTGGAAGTTGTTCAGATGGAGGATTCTTATTCAAGATTATTGTTGTCATGCACCACATGATTGTACAATGAAATTACACATGTAGTTCTTTTAAGCTGCTCACAAAAAGTACATATAATATATAGAATATATTATCAAGAAATAAAAATAATGCTTTTTTCCTGATGATGTGAAGTAAGAATTCAGAAATCTCACATTCAATGTTATTTTCTTAAAGTGTGTAGCAGTTTCAGCCTTTTTCTTTTCGCTGCTTGGTGGTGTTAAGTGGTTTTAGGAACAAGTAACTATCCATCCATCTATTATCTTTGCACTGCTTAATCCTTACAAGGGTTGCAGGGGGCTGGAGTCTATCCCAGCTGACTTATGGCAAAGGCAGGGTCACCCTGGACAGGTCACCAGTTTGTAACTCTTCTACGTACGTGGCAGAGTTTCTACTGAAGGGGTATCCGATTACCATTTTTTCCATTTTCATATTCAAAATGTGATTTCAAGAAAAGATAGAAGTGGGTAATTCAGGGAGATGTGGCTTTAGCAGATCTGTCTTCTGTAATTTGACATTTGAATGTCTGCCTGAGGGCTACACTGAGAGACAGACAACCAAGCACACCCACATTCACACCTACGGACAATTTCAAATCACTTCAACATGCTTGTGTGGGAGGAAGCTGGAGAACCCAGAGAGAACCCACCTTGCACAGGGAGAACATGCAAACTCCACGCAGAAAGATCCCAGGCAGCCTAACCGGGACGCAAACCGGATCTTCTAGCTGCAAGATGACGAGGCTACCTACAAAACCACCTTGTAACCCAACAAGTAACTAACAAAAAGAAAAACATCATTCAAACGGATAGGTTTAAATAATGTTCTTTTATTTGAAATAGAAGATTTGTAGTTTAATTTTACCTCCTCAGGGACCCACTCACTATCTGTGCACTGAGCTGTATGGGAACTTCCAGGAGTGGTAAAACCATTTTCCAAGAGATTGATTGGTCAGCAGAAGGTGTTTAGATACGTGTTGGTCTGTTTTGTTGAACATGACCTGCTCCGTAGTCAAACTGTCCAGATCTGGCTGTGCACTCGCCATACAAGCTTTGAATGGTTGAACAAATTTGTTTCATTGCCTCGTCCAGAAGCAACAGTTGCAGAGTACCTGTTTTTGGTCAACATCATTCTTTCTGTAGCCTGTGTATTTCCAAGCAGTTGACCTAGAGCTGCACGATTATGGTTTAATGAAAACCACAATTATTTTTGATCAATATTGAGATCATAATTAGCCTATTTATTACGATTATCTATTGACTTAAGAGACTATTTTTTTTGGCACTTTCACTTTTAAGTAACTGAAGAAAGTCACCTGCAAAGTGTCAGAATATAGAAGAAATATGTTAAACTGCAAGTCATAATTAAGATATTTAGTTTCACGTCAAACAAGATGGATCTGGAGAATACGTACTTTTACAGCCAATACAGCCAATGGATATGTCATCCAGTTGTCACATTACTAACATTTTTATTGTGTCCTTTTGTCCTTCCAGATGTCCCACAGCAACATGAAGTTCTTGCTGAGCAGCAACTCTATAACCAGGAGAGAAACTCCAATATGGCCCATGAGAACCCAGTACCGCCACACATTAAAGAGGAACAAGAAGAACTCTGTACCAGTCTGGACCATGGGGACCCAGGGCCTCCGCTGATGAAAGAGGAACAGGAGGATCTCCGCACCAGTCTGGATCAGGAGGACCAAGAGTCTCTGCCGATTAAAGAGGAACAGGAGGAATTCTGCACCAGTCAGGACGGAGAGCCACTTGTACTAAAGCAGGAGATTGATACCTTTATGGTGACCTCTACTTATGAGGAAAGTGACTACAGTGAACCAGAACCAAACGGTGACCAGCTGTTGTCGCACAACTCTCCCTTCATGTCAGAGAGTCACTGTCACACTGATGTAGGGAAAGCGTCTCTAACATGTGACGTCTGTGGAAAAACCTTTCAAGATATGTCCAAAATGAAGAGACATCATAGAATCCACACAGGTGAGAAGCCGCACATTTGTAACACCTGCGGGAAAGGTTTCCGTCACAATTGCAGTTTGAAAGTCCATATGCAAATTCACACAGGTGAGAAACCTCACCTTTGTAACACGTGTGGGAAAAGATTTTGTGACCTTTCAACATTTAAGAGGCATACAGCAACCCACACAGGTGAGAAGCTGTTCCTTTGTAACACTTGTGGAAAAACATTTAGTAGATTATCAGGGCTTAGAAATCATATGTCAGTCCACACAGGTGAAAAGCCCTATTCTTGTACAACGTGTGGGAAAAGTTTCACTTCAAGTAGTAATTTGACTGTCCACATGAGAACTCACACAGGTGAGAAGCCCTACCCCTGCAACACCTGTGGGGAAAGATTTAATAGTACATCAGATTTGAAAGTCCACATGAGAACTCACACAGGTGAAAAGCCGTACTCTTGTAAAACCTGTGAAAAAAGTTTCAGTCAACTTGGTAGTTTGAAAGTCCACATGAGAACTCACACAGGTGAGAAGCCATCCTCCTGAAATATTTGTGGAGAAAAATGATCTGTGCACTAAGGTTGAAGCATTATGTAAGAACTGGTACAGGTTAAAAGTAGACCTTTGAGATTTAAAGCACCTTCAGACTGAGCTTTAACACCGATTGTGAGGTCTTTAATCATCTGTATGAGATGTGTCACAAAAGTTCCAGGATTGGTGTCACAAAAGAAATATTTCAAACCCAAACTACGAGTTTTCCCCCTTAAAGTAATCACCCTGGAGTATATAACTGTGAGCTCAGCTCTCTGCAGCCATTGCTCTTTTTTCCCACATGCTTTTATATACATATCCTCTGTTTCATGTCGTCAAGCAGTGAGCACAGAGCAACGAACAACCCTGAAGTTTCTGATCCGGTTGGGGAAAACTCCGTCAGAAGCACTGGGATTGCTGCAGCAAGTGTACGGAGATGAGACGATGTCACGCTCACGGGTTTTTGAGTGGTGCAAGAGGTTTAAAGAGGGACGCGAGGATGTGGAAGATGACCCAAGAAGCGGAAGGCCTTCAACGAGCAGGACTGAGGCCAATGTTGAGCGCGTCAGGCAGATGGTGTGTGGCGATCGTCGGTTGACTGTTCGACTGATCGCAAATGAGCTGGGCATGAACCGGGACAATGTCTGGAAAATTATCACTGAAGATTTGGGCATGCGGAAAGTCTGCGCAAAGATGGTGCCAAAACTGCTGAACGATGACCAGAAGGATCGACGCATGCAAGTGTGTCAGGACATCCTCGAGCGTCTTGAAACCGAACCAGACTTGCTAGGGAGAGTCATCACCGGGGATGAGTCATGGATCTTCGAGTACGACCCGGAGACCAAATGTCAGAACCTTCAGTGGAAGAATCCAACGTCGCCAAGGCCGAAGAAAGCAAGACAGTCAAAGTCCAAAGTCAAAGTCATGTTTATCACATTCTTCGATGTGAGGGGCATCGTCCACTGTGAGTTCTTGCCACAGGGCCAGACGATCAACCAGCACGTCTACAAAGAGATCCTGCGGCGTTTGCTTTGTTCAGTGCGTGAGAAGAGGCAAGAGTTGTGGCAGGACAAGTCGTGGCTTCTTCACCATGACAAAGCGCCTGCTCACAACGCCCTGAGCATCCGACAGTTCCTGGCTGAGAAGAACATCACCATGCTAGAGCAACCTCCCTACTCACCCCACCTGGCTCCGTGGGATTTTTTCCTCTTCCACAAGCTCAAGGGGGTCATCAAGGGGACCCGTTTTGAAGACGTGGACGACATCAAGATGGCTGTGATGACAGAGCTGCGGAGGATCCCGGAAGAATCCTTCCAGGAGTGCATGGCGGCGTGGCAGAGAAGGCTGGGAAAGTGTGTTAGACTCCAGGGGGATTACTTCGAAGGGGAAAACTCATAGTTTGTAGTTTGGATTTGAAATATATCTTTTGTGAAACCAGTCCTGAAACTTTTCTAAAACACCTCGTACACTGGAAACTTTGCCTGCTGGTGCTCAACTGCCAGCATGGTGAAAAAGACGATACAGGAGAGGATGGTGCTCTGTTTTCTGATCTGTTACTGCTTTGATCGAAACTCAAACAAGAGAACAGCTCACAGAGTAACTGGTGTATTCGATATAGTGTGCACAATAAGAAAAGATTGAGGAAATATGTGAGCAGTCCTTGATGATTACACCCGATGGAGTTAGGATGGATATGATGTGACGCAACACTTCTGATGAACTCATGGACACTGGTTCAGATAAAAACTGGAAGTGGGTTGAGTGAAAGGCTTCATTGGTCTGACACTCAAATGACAGCTGACAGCAGATAAATGACTGGTTCATAGATGGAGGTTTAGTCTAACTGAGGAAGGGCACCTTGTTCACCTGATGTGATGAGGTCAGAGACAGAATATGGAAAAATTGAGGTGGTCTTCCAGATGGAACTATTGCTGAACTTTGCTTTAAACTTAAAAAGATAAATCTCTGTTCCTCTGCTGTTGAAACGCCAATGTTGAAGCCACTGAAATGATTTGTTCCTATAGAACACGTGTTTTCATGAAAAAAAGATCAAAGTGAAACTATGATGTACAGTCATCATGTTAGTCCACACTGAAAAATGACGGGAACACAGTCAACATGCACAAAAGCACGTTTTACTCAAAGAGTTTATCTTATTTTACACCGCTGACATTCTGTTGATTCATTCTCCTTCTGTTCGACCATCAGGACAAAATATCCAGACTGTATCCTAACAAACTATTGGAGTGTAACAGAGTGTGTTAGCGGATGCTCTTGTGGAGTATTCTACTGTCTTGCTCCAAAAGGTTTTTGAACAGCCTTATGGTGTTTGCTGTCTCTGTGGGATTCACAGCACAGTAGTACACAGCAGTTAGGCAACTGAAGCTCCTGGACCTTCAGAGGAACTGACTTATTCTAGATCTCTGTATGAAATCTCTCTTCCTGGAACTCTGGAACTTTATCAACAGACTTCAAGTAACTTTTCATCATATGCTTTGGGTTACCATCTACTTCTTATTTGTACCAGAACAAAGCAGGCTCCTGTGTACCTGGTGTAAAAAGTACAGTCCAGCATAACAGTGTTTACTTAAGCAGCTATGACTTGTCCTGGTGGCTGGATCACTTTGTCTTCTTTACATTCTGGGGATGAACAGAATGCGCACAGGAAGGCATGAATCAATAAAGATCACTGATTAAGAGAACAATCAGCAGCTGTCAAGAGTTGTATTCCATGTAGAATAGATGGAACTTTGTGATCTACTGGTAGAAACAGATCATGTTCAATATGTCACCTACCTCTTACTGTGAGCAGAAACAAAGTGACAGACTGGAGATCACTGACAGCATCTTAAAGATAAAGTGATTCGGTCCACTTTTTGGGACAAATTCCACTGTAAAAGTCACCGTAAAAGGCTTTTCTGTACTTGAGTCACAGTTTGGCTCCAGTTGATCCTTTCCTTCTTCCTATAACAGCTCTGATGAACAGTGTGTTTGTCTCTGCTGCTCCTGTTATTTACTTACTAACACACTGATTGATCCTCAATCATCCAGTAATGATTCTGTTTTGTACATGATTTCTTGGATCCTGCTTATTATTCATGTGTTTTAATTTGCAGTATTTGCTGTATTTCACTGTTAGCTTGTTAGAGGATTTGCAGCGTGCAGCAATTGTCTTTCATTTATAAAGGGTGTTCATATTTTTTGCAGTTACTAATTTTTAAGCGTTAACCTCAATAAAATAATGGACCTCCAGAGTTAAACTTGAGCTGAGATGATTTGGTGTAACATCCAGTGACGGGGATGTTTTTTTATGTACAGTGGGGTAAACCATATTTTCATGGAAACATTTCGGAACTCAAGAAGTTCTGACCTGTAAACTGAAGAGGAAATAATTGAGACTCTGCTCTCAGTAATCAATGAAACTAATCATGTTGGATGAAGTGACCATCCTCTGCACAAAGGTCAGACTTTCTTTGAGTTGTGTCTTTACATTGAAGGATGAAAGATTCTTTTAAACATGTAAAACATAAATAAAGCATTTCAACAAAGTTTTGTGTTGGGTGTTATGTTATTCTAAGTTTTAACATCAGAATGATACTTTTTTTCTGCAAATTTAGTTTCAGATTATGTTTATGAGTCTCCACATTTGGCGTTCGAAAGGCAGTGAAGGCAGCAGCATGACTTAGAACTGCCTCTGATCTGGACAGCTCACCATGATAAACATGAAGAAGTGTGTCACTGTATTTCCTGAAACTCCTTAAATACATTTTTAAATGATTTGTGTAAGTCATCAAAAGTTAAAATATTTCACCATGACATTTGGATTTTATTTCTTTATCTTATACTCTGTAGTCATATATAAAGTTATTCAATTTAGACAACATCTAAATGTTTTTCAGAAATAAGCAAAGTATATATTATTTACTGTTTGGCACAAATATTTACAATGAAGTTTTTCACATACGCAGCATCATGACACAAAGTTTAGTCAGTGAACTGAAACTTAAAATTGAAAATGCACATAATCAATCAGATTTATTTATTAGCAAAATGCCACATAGACACCAGCAAAATATCAAAACAGAAACCTTTGCAGTTTCTGCTGTTTTGACAAAGACTTTGTGTTTCTTAATTTATCCCCACGTATGTTTTCTATGTGACTTGTTGATAGGATCTCAGTACATAGTCAAGTCACAGTTATCTATACAGCTTGTTTAAAACCACAGTCAACGTGCTTTCTCGTAGAAAAATGACTCACCCAAGTTTAAACATTACAGTTAGAGGTCTACAATAATAATCACATATATTTCCCTGAATAATTAAATATTAAAAGTAAGAACCTCAGAAACCAAATCAATTCAAAGACTATATTAGCAGCATATTGGTGAAATGATTCATAATGCATTAATTGAAATGCTCAGTTTATTAAAATCTAAATGAAACTCAACAAACTAAAAACTACAATGTAGAGACATTTTACTTCATTACATGTGTGCTTTATGTATCTGTTTAGTTTGGTCCTTGTAATCGTGTTGTTGTTTATGATCTGTTCATATGTTTCTTTGTTTATTTTAGATGAACGCAGAAATGCTGTTTCTGCTATAAACTGTGTGTTAAGAGAGAGACGAAAGAAGACGACCACGGAGGAGAAACAAAAGTTAAATCAGAGTTTCTGCCGGACCTTCATAGTGTGACACTCGGCGGAAGTAAACAAAGAAGAGGCGCCGCCAGCGTCGCTTCAGACGGCTGTGTTGTGGCGTCACAGAATTATATTTGAGCATTAAAAATAACAATGTGTTCAGTACAGTATCTGAGAGAGCTGATCAGCGACAGACTGACTGCTGCCGCGGAAGAAATATTCACAGAGTTTGAAAAAACCATCGTCCAGTACAAGGAGGAGATCGACCGTCAGCGCAGACTGCTGGATATCATCTGGAAGCCACAGATCCCCTTACACACCATAGGTATGTACAGAATCATATATGATCCTGGCCTAAGCTGTACGCTGCATTTATTTTAGGGGCAGATACGGTGCAGTTCGTGACAAGAAAGAAAGACTCATCCATCTCTCTTCCTTAAAGCGTGTGTACAGCACAGGAGAATCTGACCCAGAGGATCACTGCCCAGTGTAGACACTTCCATGGTACTAAGAGCTAACAAAGACTACTCAAACTTACACTGAGCATGCTAACGGGGCTACCTAGCAAAGTTAGCTAGCTCAAATGCTGTCTGAAGCCCACGTTCACATCTATAATACATTTATTCTATTTGTGTAAAAGCAAAAAGAGATTTCACAGTGGCTTTCTTTGTTTTTTTTGTTTGTTTTTTTTTAACATGTACACCACATTATACCAGTTGCATATATGCAGTTTTGAACAAACATTTACATACATTCGTAAAGGACATGACTCCTGGAACTCTTAGTTTTCTTTAAGCATTTTCTTTGTCCATGTGATCTGCAACAAACTTCAGTCAAACTTTAAAGTGCCATTCTGGAGGGAGGGCCTCTTTCCAACACGGGAGCCTCTCAGCCCATGCTGATGGAAAATACACTTGACTGTGGACA
>NW_007578744.1:103332-104200 GCF_000690725.1 Stegastes partitus
GACCCAGAATCCTCACACATTAAAGAGGAACAAGAGGAGGAACAGGAGGAACTCTGCACCAGTCTTGAAGGAGAGCTGCGTATGCAGAATCAGGAGAGTGATACCTTTATGGCAACTCCTACTTATAAGAAAAGGGACCACAGTGACACAGAACCAAACAAGTACCAGCTACTCTGTCACAACTTTTTTGTAGCTGAGAGGTCAAATCAGGAAGGAAGCAAGCATGCAGACCTAGGACCCACTACAAATGCAAAGCTGAAGTCAATGAAGACACATCACAGAAACAACCGCCACAGTAACAATGTAGACAACACTCCCATGGCTGAGAGTCAATGTGAAATTGACACAGGGAAAAAGATTTTAACATGTGAGGTCTGTGGAAAAGGCTTTAAAAATAGGTACAACATGAAGAAACATTATAGCAGTCACACAAATGAGAAGCTGTTTGCTTGTAAATCATGTGAGAAAAGTTTCAGCTATAGAGCTCAGCTAAAAGTCCACATGAGAAATCACACAGGTGAGAAGCCATACCTTTGTAACACTTGTGGGAAAAGATTTTCTGACCCAGCAGTATTTACAAAGCATACAAAAATCCATACTAGTGAAAAGCCATATTCTTGTACAACGTGTGGGAAAAGTTTCACAGCAAATGGCAAATTGATTGTTCACATTAGAAGTCACACAGGTGAGAAGCCGTACCCATGCACCACTTGTGGGAGAAGATTTAGTCTCAGATCTGATTTGAAAGTACACATGAGAACCCATACAGGTGAGAAGCCGTACCTTTGTAACACCTGTGGAAAAAGATTCACTGTCTTATCAGGGCTTAAAAATCATATGGCAATCCACACAGGTGTGAAGCCGTACC
>NW_007578744.1:105870-108895 GCF_000690725.1 Stegastes partitus
GTTCTCCGGCTTCCTCCCACAAGGTCCAAAAACATGTTGAGGTTAATTGGTGATTCTAAATTGTCCGTGTGTGAATGTGAGAGTGCTTGGTTGTCTGTCTCTAGTTGTAGCCCTGCGATGGACTGGCGACCTGTTGCCCTAAGTCAGCTGGGATAGACTCCAGCCTCCCCGCGACCCCAATGAGGATTAAGCGGTGTATAGAAAATGGATGGATGGATCAAAATTGGTGAGGCTAAATGAAAAAATAAATACTTTATAGTACAAATCACTGGATAAATATAACCATTTAAATTATTTTATCATTTTGTATTTTTCTTGTTTCTGTGATGTCCCCTGACTGCACGTCACTGGTATCCACAGTATGATCAAAGTGGTATGATCATTTCAAGTATATCAATAGAGTAAGTTGTAGATGGCAATAAAATAAAAAAGATAAATGTAAATATAAAATTAGGAATAAATGGTGGTATGACTAATATGAACAGTATGGACAGTATAAGATATATCCACTTATTTTTATGTAGTTGTGTACCTATTTATTTTGAGCTCTGTAGCCTTGCTGTTGTTCAGAATCTGGTTTTATATTTGTTCGTTTATTTTTGGATGAATGCAGATTTATCATTCCAGCTGTGACACAAAAACTGTGTGACGAGAGACAGATGGATAAAGATGCAGAGGGCGGAAGAAAAAAATAACTTTGTGTTTCTGCCGGAGCTTCATAGTGTGACACCCGCCGGATGTAAACAAAAAGCAGCAGCAGCGTGAGCTTCACNGAAGCCGTACCTTTGTAACACCTGTGGAAAAAGATTCACTGTCTTATCAGGGCTTAAAAATCATATGGCAATCCACACAGGTGTGAAGCCGTACCTTTGTAACACCTGTGGAAAAGGATTTACTGTCCTGTCACGGCTTAGATATCATATGACAATCCACACAGGTATGAAGCCGTATTCTTGTACAACATGTGGGAAAAGCTTCACTTACAGTGCATCTCTGAAAGTCCACATGAGAACTCACACAGGTGAAAAGCCATACACTTGTAACACATGCGGAAAAAGATTTTCTGACACATCAGCACATAAAAGGCACATGGCAATCCACAAAGACGAAAAGCCATATTCTTGTGGAACATGTGGGAAAAGTTTCTGTCGTCAGGATAACTTGGTGCTTCACATGAGAACTCACACAGGTGAAAAGCCATACTCTTGTAAAACCTGCGGGAAAAGTTTCAGTCAAGGAGGTAGTTTGAAAGTCCACATGAGAATTCACACAAGTGAGATGTCATCACCCTGAAACATCTGTGGAAAAAATCATTTAAACAGGTTAAAAGTTTTAAAGCACCTTCAAACTGTGCTTCAACAACAGCTGTGAGGAAATACGTAAGCCTTCCTAGATGATTAGAACAGATGGAGTCTGGACTGTGGTGGTGGTGGAGCTGGGAGAAGAACCAGGCTGAACATCTGGATAAATGTGGAATTGGTACAGGCCGCTACATTTTTGGTTTCATGACATCCTTCATCAGCGTAGCAGTGATCTGAGATATTGTGAAGCTCTTTGGAACATTTTCACATCCTGCTGGAAGAACATGGCTGATCATGTGTGAACATACTGCTGGAGTCCAAGCAGCTTTAGTGCTGCTGTCTTTAAAGTAAAAGGAAGCAAAGAAATACTGAGGCGTTATGACAGTAGGACACAGCAGTGTATGTCATTGCAGCAGAAGAGATCTGAACATGAAACTCCTTTGTTTGTTTGCCATATTTCAAAGACAGACAGCTGAGGAGATGAAGTGGACTTGTGTTGGTTCCCGTAGAGGTAGTTGATGTAGTCAAGACAGTCATAGTTTCATTTCAAAGCCATCATTACATCTTTAAATGGTGTCAGTAAAATGTGATTAATTTAATTTCTTAATCAGCAAAATGTCACATACACACCAGCAAATTTCCAAAACAGAAGCCACCTTCACTGATTTAATGTGTGATTTAAAACCCGATCTTCACAGGCTGTAATGCTGTACAAGTTGAAATCTGTGAAAACTACAGCCATATGTCATGAATTCAATCTGTGATCTATTTATTCCTCATTCGTGAATTATTTATTGATGGATTATTGGAAATGGTAAACTTGTTTTACAGTCCATATTGATCATAAATACAGTTTTAAAAAGAAAACCTGTCTGCAGCGCTATGCGTGCTTCATGAAATGTTATTAATGTATTTAAGCAGATTAACATTTACAACTTGTTTAATAATGATTTTAACACCAAAGAGTCCCAACAAGAATATCTCTGAGACAGATATTATAGACCTCACCAAAGGTATTGTGTTTTGAAGCAACACACAACTAGTATTAGCTGATACACACCAGCAACAAACAAACAAAAAACATGTCAGGCTAGGTTGCAGTTTCTGCTGTTTTAGATAAAGAACTTGTGTTATTTCTTTCTTCTTTTATCACTACATAGGTCATCTGTGTGATTTGTTAATAGGATCTTATGATATAGTTAAGTCACTGTTATTTATACTGCACATTTCACACAACAGACCTGTCCAGGGTGTCCCCTGCCTTCACCCTAAATCAGCTGGGATGGGCTCCAGCCCCCTGCGTCCAAGTGAGGATTCCACGGTGTATAGATAATGGATGGATGGATTTCAAATAACAGCAACTGAGTCAGAGTGCTTTCCAATAGAGAAATAAGCACAATGTTACTAATTTGCTTCACAACTATGAAAATTAAGAGCCTACAATATGATTAATGATATAAAAGTGCCTGGGCTGCAAGGTGGGTCGGTGGTTGGCACCGTTGCCTAGCAGCTAGAAAGTCGCCCTGTGATAGACTGGTAACCTGTCCAGGGTGTCCCCTGCCTTCCCCTATGATGCTAGTGAGGATTAAGCGGTGTATAGATAATGGATGGATGGAAATTAAAACTACATTTCAAATCCACTTGAAACCAAATGTAACAGTTTGAAATTGAATTCTGTTGCTCTGGCTTTGTATTTAATCCTCACTGAAAATTAAACTTTGAGA
>NW_007578744.1:109815-112697 GCF_000690725.1 Stegastes partitus
ATGTAAACAAAAAGCAGCAGCAGCGTGAGCTTCACCGCTGCTGTGTGGACTGAGCTGGAAGACGGCTGTGTTGTGGTATCACAGAGAAATATTTGAACATTAAAAGTAACAATGTGTTCAGTACAGTATCTGAGAGAGCTGATCAGCGACTGACTGCTGCTGCTGAAGAAATATTCACAGAGTTTGAAAAAACCCATCGTCCAGTACAAGGAGGAGATCGATCGTCAGCGCAGACTGCCCTTACACACCATGGGTCTGTACGTGTTTTGATGGTCAAAAATTACAATTATGCCAAATACAATATCATTAAGTGTTCAGGTGACTAGTTAACGGTGAATTCAGAGACATTGTGAGAAAGAAACTACAGGCTCATAATATGGCTTCTGCTGCTTCATGTTATGCTTTAAAAACGTAATCCCTCTGTTCATGAACCCTGACGAGACTGCACAGAGTAGGACAATATTTAACATGAGATGATGAGACGTGAGATGAACTTTACTGTTCTGAAGGAAGTCTGTCGTGGGCTAAAAAGTGCCAAATCCAGCTGTACACAACGAATACATAATAAGCACAAAAACAACCATACATGACAATATCAGACAACAAAAAGTGCTTCAAAGGGTAAGAATTGCACAGAATAGAGTTGCATGTGATCATATATGCATGTGGTACAAAGTAAAATAAAACTCTAAATCAGATCCTAAGAGCGGGGGTAATAAATACTAAATAACATGCAATCTAAAAACCAGAGATACAAAAGATAACAATAAAAAGAGAAGAGGTGTCTGCTACTCCAGCCACAGGATGCCATGAATGTTGCTTTTTTTATTTAAGAGTGTTATGGATGAGAGGACAAATGAGAGGATAGATCGATATGGTTTTTTGAGGGCCGATACTGATACCGATTATTCGTAGTCAATCAGGCCGATAACCGATATTTTGGAGCCGATATTCATTTGCAGTAAAAGTGAATATGTTGGTGTCAAAATTTTGAGTAATACAAACTCCAACACTAAACTTTCTTTAAATGCCTTTAAGCATATGTTCATTAAACGTTGCAGAAAAAACAACATCTTTATTTTAAAATGATAACAAAAAGTGCAGGAAGCTCCCAGGCTCAGCACCACGTCTTTTAAAGTTAAATGAAAACTTAAACACATAAATAGCTCCCTAAAGTTTGCTAAAGTAAACAATGTTATCCAAAAATTCAAAATAAATGTTATTTTAATTCCAACAATAACAAAAAAGTGCAGGGAGTTCCCAGGGTAAGGAGCATCTCTTATAAATTTAACTGAACATTTAAATAAATAAATAAAAACAGCTTCCTGAAGTTTTTTTAAAAAGTAAATATAACAAAGTGCACTTTTAAGTCTATCCATCTGCAAAGAGTTTGAAAAAAAGAGAGTTAAAAGTGGGGCAACATGCTGACACATGCTCAACTCATCGTGCTTAACTTATTACAGCATTTGGGAAGCCTGTGGTTGGTTATTATGTATGATGTATATATTTATTATGTACAACATGTGATAGCAGGGAGCCTATCATTCAAAACTAGGCTGCTACATTACTAATGATGAATCATGTTACTATAGTTGGAAAAAAATAGTTCAATAGCAATAGGAGAGACTATTCATCCCTGAACACCAAGCAGTTCATGTAAGTTTTATAATGCAATGAAGCAATATCCTGCTCCTCTCAACAACTATCAAAGAAGCTTCAGGACACACTTCATCTAGCAATGTCCTTTTCTGCTACTTGGGATCTCACCGTCAACACAGAAAAAGGTAAAGTAAAATAACTTGGTAGTTAAACAGATATTATTCCCCTACAGTTTTCTCTCAGACGGTCCTTTGCTGTGAGCTTCTGCAGCTTCTCATGTGGCTTACACACACGCGCGCGCACACGCACAATTCTCTAGCCAACTGTGGCTAACGGAGAGGGGTTCACAGTGACGTTAGTAGTCGTGAGTTGTAGCGTTTCTCATGTGGTTTCCACACAAACACACACTACTCTCTAACATAACAGACATTCTCCCCATTGCTACAGTCTGGAACATCTAGAGGAGAGGAGGAGAAAGCGGACGGTCAGCTCTACATCACATGAACGCTAAACGAAAATCGGGTCTTCGGGAGTTTTCGTGCGTTTCCGACCATCGCCCGACAATAGCCGATCTCTAACTGGGATTTCTGACGTTGTTAATTGCTTTTAGCAAGTTAATTGCAGTATACACGCATGGCGGAGAATAAAATATCGTCCCCGTTTAACGCGTATGTGATCTAGACCTGACCATGAACCACTGGAGACCTGAATCGACTTCATTAGGTTTATACATTCCCTCTCTCTCTCTCTCTCTCACACACACAGCTACTATCACGGACCATTTCCTTTGCGAGCGGCGCTGCCGCTTATGCTTATACACCGTTATTGGCTCACAGTAAAGTTACTACTAGTTGTGAGTTGTAGGGGACTGGGATGTTTATTACAACTTCAAGAGAGGCCGATATCATGTGCACCTCTTTTGTTATTTTTCCACTGTAGATGGATTGAAGAGGTGGCTGTCCTTTGTGTCCTATAACATGACCTTCTCAGTTTAACAAGAATCAAAACTGGCCTGTTCAGAGCAGCCTGTTTGTTCGGCTTTCAGTGTTGTTTCTTGCAGATTTCTCAGTGTCACTGACCTGCTTGAACTGCTCATCCGAGCGACTCCACACTGACACCAACTGCATTGGATTATCAAACCATTAAAACTCAGACATAGGGCTTGGCAATCTAAATTCAGTAATTTCAGTTCATAGATATAATTGCATATAAAAAGATAATTCATGAACTAAAGAAAGTGTACATATAGAGTTAGAGTATAAAAGTAATGCATTTAACTGCAT
>NW_007578744.1:115125-116156 GCF_000690725.1 Stegastes partitus
CCACATCCTGCTGTCACTACCTGAATTTAATTTGCTATTTATAGTGCTGCTATTTATCTCACCTGATCAGTGAAAAGCCCAGTGATTGGCAAAAATCCTTTGTCACAGTCTAGATTTTCTAAAATCTGAAAATACAGCCAGGAGGAGGCACAGATGTCCAGTTTCTTCACAGACCACATAAATTACAATATGCCAAAAACTGAATTTTTGCAGACTGATCCCAAAAAATACCAGGTTGCTCAGCTGTAATATACTTGTCTGGCCACACTAACTTTTCTCTTTAACTCTTACTCTCTCTCTCTTTTTTCTCCAGCAGCTAGCTACTTGTTCTTTCCCAAACTATGACCAGGCGTGGTGAACTTTAATTCATCATGAGTCATTAGAAATATGTAGATAGTTGAGGGGGAAAAAAAAATAAAAAATAAAAAATGGCAAAATTCCAGCAGCTGGGCTATTAAATACAACTGTAAAATAACAGAAAATAAGCATTAATGTGTGTTTTTTTATTTACAGTTAATGAACTATATTTACAGATGTAAAAACAATCAATTTTATTATAATTGTATGAAAAACAAATCTCGAAAAATGATCAAAATACTGTTGTAAAGCTGCAAGAATCTACTGATAATTTTAGATATCGGGTGTAATATATGTTTTTACAGTTAGGTTTACATAAAAATCTTGACTATTTCACACATACTTATTGTTTAGAAAAAAAGCAATTTTGTCCGCCTGTAAAATGTATGTATTTGTCTTGTTGCCTTTATTTAGAGCAGTAGAGACAGACAGGAAAGGGGAGAGAGGGAAGAGAAAAATGAGGAGAGACCTGCAGCAAAGGGATATGAGCAGGAGTTGAACCCACGACCACTGAGTCAGGGAACTATAGCCCAGCGTCGCCTGCTCAATTAGGTGAGTTGTAGGGGCACCCAGTATGCATTGCCCTTTGAAAAAATGTCATGTCACCTCAATTATAATAACAGTAATAGATTTTTAATCTGTATATTTAAATAACGTTATGTATATAAAATTAT
>NW_007578744.1:116510-121193 GCF_000690725.1 Stegastes partitus
TTGGACTGAAGCAGGAGAGTGACACCTTTATGGTAACTCCTGATTATGAGGAAAGTGTCCACAATGAACCAAAACCAAACAGTGACCAGCTCCAGCTCCTCTATCACATCTCTTCTGTAGCTGAGAGGTCAGACCAGGAAGGAAGCAAGGATGTAGACTCAGCATCCACTAGATATGCAGAGCTGAAGCCAAAGAAGACAACACGGAAACAACCATCACAGTAACAATGTAGACAATCCTCCAAGAACAGAGACACTGTTATACTGACAAAGCCAACAAATCTCTAACATGTGAGGTCTGTGGAAAAGCTTTGAAGTATAAGTCAGATTTAAAGAAACATCACAGAACCCACACAGGTGAGAAACTGTTTTCTTGTAAAACCTGCAGGGAAAATTTCAGTCAAAGTTGAAGTTTGAAAATTCTAGGGCTGGACCCGAATAGCAGAATAGCCGACTATTCCTTCACTGTGCTGAAATCAGGATATCGAACTTGATCTCCGAATATCGCCGCTGCTGCAGAAACGGAGCCGTCATCGCTAACCCAAACACAGAAACTGGTGTTAGTACCCAAATGCTGCCTGTGCGTCACGCCCACTGTGGTGTTGGTGGAGCAGGCAGCAGAACCAAGCTAAACATGTGGATGGATGTGATGTGGAGCAGCACCACTGATGAGCTCATGGACACTGGTTCAGATGAAAAGTGAAGGTGTGTTGAGTGGAGGCCTGCATCGATCTGATACTCAAATGACAGCAGATAAATGCTCCGTATTTTAGTCCTTCCTTTGAGATTTAACGTGAAGCAAAGAGGACACTGCTGTTTTTTCATTCTGTGAATGAGTATTGTTTTGTTGTCAATAACAATAATGTCTTTGTCTTACTTGAAAGTTCACAGCAGCTTTTTAAATGAAAAAATTCATGTTAAGAACAACTCTGTTGAGCTAGTTTACTTTTTTATTGGTATTGGTACAGACTGATTTCTGTATTGTGACATCCTAGTCAGCATAGGAGGGATCTTAGGCATTGTGAGGCTCTTTGGACCATTGTCCCATCCTGCTCAGAGAACATGGCTGGTCAGGTGTGAACGAACTGCTGGGGTTCACTCAGTTTGCCATTGAAGCAAAATGAGGCAGATACTGAGAGATTCTAACATGAACTGATTCTACTGTTCACTCTTATTGTTGAACTGATGTTACCCGTTATAGTGATCTCAGACTTTTGGTGCCAACTGCTTTGACTTGTTTTTATCATCTGGATGTCATTCTCTGAGAGAACAATGTAAGAGTGCTTCCTTCTAAACTGGACTATTCGTCCTTGACTGCAGTAAAGTGGGAAATGACACTTAAAGGGAGAAATAAATGTTGTTCATGACCTCTTAAAAATGTGATTGCCTGTTCCTGTGATTTTTAGCAAACAGATTCTTTAAGGGCATATCATCTTCATGCTTCAGCCTACCTTTTAGTGTCATCATAAACAAAGGAAACATGGCACGGTAATGCAGTAACAGCATCTTCCACACATTGTCTTTTGTGTTTGGTTTACATACTGTATTTATCACCAATTAACCTTAACATGTTTTTGGACTGTGGGAGGAAGCCAAAGAACCCGCAGAGAACCCATGCTACACAGAGAGAACACGCAAACTGAAGAAAGATCCCAGGTGTCCGAACCGGGGACCTTCTAGCTGTGAGGTGACAGTGTTAACCACCAAGCCTCAGTTTTAATTTAATAAATACAAATTCAGTTTATTTATATACATCTTTTAAGTTGAGAATACAAATTCAGATATAAATCATTCTAATTCAGTTTCTGGTAGCACTAATTTCAAACGCACATTTAATGCCCCACCTAATAAGCTGTGCCACCACATCCTGCTGTCACTACCTGAATTTAATTTGCTATTTATAGTGCTGCTATTTATCTCACCTGATCAGTGAAAAGCCCAGTGATTGGCAAAAACCCAGTATGTGTTGCCCTTTGAAAAAATGTCATGTCACCTCAATTATAATAACAGTAATAGATTTTTAATCTGTATATTTAAATAATGTTATGTATATAAAATTATACATGAGACATGTTATTTCACTGTCTATTTTTGTAATTTTTTTTATATTTTTATTTAGTTCAAAAATGCTTAAAAAATTTATCTGATACAAAATAAATCTGTAAAATTTCAGATTTTTTTGACAGTGAAGAACTGTGTCAGTATAGGTTATCTTTAATTTGATTAAATGTAACCAAGTGCAGACATTGGCAAGTACAGTTGTGAAAGAAAGCCACAATGATTGTTCTGACTTTTAAATGAATCCATTACATTTAAACTAGCTATCAGTTTAAATTCAACTCATTTCAGTTACATTTATGTATCAATTATATTCATTTCAATTCACAAAGATTCAGTCATCTCACAGCATGTCACAAAGTACGATGAAGACCTTACAAATTTTTAAAATGTACTCCATGCTTGTATATAATAATCATAACCAGCATGCCTGATCTAGGTCTAGCCATCCATTATCTATACACTGCTTAATACTCACTAGGGTCACGGGGGGGCTGGAGTCTATCCCAGCTGACTCAGGGTGAAGGCAGGGGACACCCTGGACATGTCGCCAGTCTATCACAGGGCTACACAGAGAGACAAACAAGTACACTCATATTTACAACTATGGACAATTTAGAATCCCCAATTAACCTCAGCATGTTTTTGGACTGTGGGATGTACAGGGAGAACATGCAAACTTTAAACAGAAAGATATCAGGCCCAGGCAGGGAGGCAAACCAGAGCTGTGAGGCGACAGTGCTACCACCGAGCCACCGTGCAGCCCCCCGATCTCGTTGTTTATGTAATTTATAGGATACCTTTTCTCCCAAAAATCTTAAAGGAAGTTATGATTTTGGAGAAGATGCTCATTCATTCATTCAGTGTTTCCTATACATCTTTGGTGGTTTGATTTTAAGAACTGTTTTTCCATCCAGGCAGCAAAACAGAGGGATGAGACTGTGTCTGAAGGTATCAGAGAAGGTATAGATGTGAACCCTTCGTTCGACATCATAAAAAGACACCTGACCCTCCTCGACATCCACATACACCCCAATGTGTTGGAGCAAAGTCACCCTCTCCAGCTTAGTGGCCTTGTTGGTACAGGCCCACAAATTAGAGCTTTTCCACAGGACCCAGTATCCTTCTTCTGGTGTCATGTATTTTTGGCTCCTGGGAGAAAGCTCTGACATCACACCTATTCTCCAGCTACCATTAGGGGACACATCTACCTCCCAGTAGTACCTCCCTGCACTGATTTTGACATCCCCCATCACACAGGGCCACTTAGCAAAGCCTTGGCTGTTGTTTGAAGGAGTTGCGGAGGACACTGTGGCCTCCCGGACCTGCAGTCGGTCTGGTGACACGACCAGCGAAGAGTCGCTGGAGGCAGCATCCAAGTGAACAGGCACTGAAATTCAAATACAGAAATATTGTTAGGTGCACTGTACATCATTTTACATTTATTTAGCTGAGATGATTATTTGATCTAAAGCCAGTGTATGAGATGTGAAAGTGTAAAACGGGCCGAGTTCAGTTAACTTAACCTTAAAAAAACTAATTCAATCGACACAAGGTATGAAGTTGAGAACTTGCAGCCTCAGCTTTGAAGGCATTTTTGGTCAGTACAGAGACAATCTGTCGGGCTGCTTGAGCTTACAGTGAGATATCTCACTGCCTTTATCTACATATATATATAATAATGAGGATATGTATATATATATATATATAAATCAGTCTGCAAGTGTGCTGCCGAAAACAGCATTGCATGTAAATGTAACTTCACATTTTGCTACATTAGGCACCTGGATTTTGTTGCATTACATGTTGTCATCCTCATTTGTGTATCCTAATCTTCACATATCAATAAAGATATGTGTTTATCAGTTGGCAGTCATCATAGCATGCTTTTCTTAAATATGAATACTGTTATCTATAACATAACATACATACAGAATATACATCAAGACTATACACCTAATATAGGAAAACATTACTGTGCATGTGAGGAACATTGCATAGCTATGCTTTGTGTAAAGCAGTTTTTCTTATATTTATTTTACAGTGTAAAACATTTAAACCAAAGAGAACTCTTCGCACATCTATTACATGAGGCAGGTGTGTCAGAGAGGGACAAGCACATTCAACAGGTACAAAAAAAACTTGTAATGAAGGTCTAGCACCAAAACATTGCATTAATAAGTTAATGATTAAGACAGTGTACGAGAGTCTGTTTTGATGTTGTGTAAAACATTGAAACAAGAGGAAATGGTTGCCTATATAATGTAGTTCTGTATGTGAACAGCAAAAAATATATTAAGCAATGACGATTACCTGAAGCACTGAGAATCCACTGCCACACTGAAAGACAACAACATTATATCATAAGTATGCAGCATTTCATCTCTTATGTTCTGCCACTGGTCTATGAGTGTTGTTTTGTATAAAATCTATTACAATGCTACGACTCTATGGCAGTATGATAAGTTATAGCATATGTCTGGAGAGAGACAGTTAAAAGCAGAAATGCAACATTTATAACATATATAATATTCCTTATGACACAGGAGCATCAATGCACTGAATTCACCTACTGAAAGACATTACAAGCTGATGATTGGCAAGATCTTACACTGTAAAAAAAAAA
>NW_007578744.1:121974-125403 GCF_000690725.1 Stegastes partitus
TTAATAATACAATGACAGCAGGCAAAATGTCAAATGTAATGTACACATAAAGAAGTCTTTAAGTTGTTCAATCCTTCCATACAACTAATGGAAACTAACTAAATTCAAAGCCATGCTATGTCGTAACCAACTGTCATTCTAAATCTGAAATACCTAGTACAGGCACTTATCAAACCTAGTTAAAAAAAAAGAAAAAGAAATCCGGGAGCGGAGTCACCTGAGTTAGGAATGTACTTGGGGCTTCCACTTCCTGTCTTCCAGGACCTTTGTTTGGTTGGCAGCCATAACTTTGATACAGCCTCCTGTAAACGATTCAAGTCATTCATTAAACATTACTTTCTGCCTGTGACATTGAAAAAACAGTTTTGGTTTTTATGGGAAATACACACCTCTCACTGTACTTTGCTCTGTACCTCATGTCTAAGTTTTCAAAATGGTCTGTATGAAATGCACACAAGTATTTGGATCATTCCTTAGTTTTAGCAGTCACAGTGTCAAACAACAATTCAAACTGGGAAGCTGACAAGAAATGATGGCGTCTGATTAGAACTTAACTCTTAACCTAAACGCAACCTTATCCTGACTCTAAACCAAGTCTGAAATCTAATGCTATGTTAGGGGGAACTTGCTTTTTGACCCTCAAAGAAAGGCAAAGTCCCACATGTGCAAGTGTAGACAGATTTATGTCCCAAAAACAGAACTAGTAACACTACACACACACACACACACACACACACACCTCAGTGTCCTGTGATAACAAAGACCAAGCCACAAACTCCAGCAATGGAAGGATGGCTGCCACTCTTGATCCCTTTAATCCTTCAGGATACAGCAGCTTCTTCAGCTCCTCATTAGACACACCATTAGCCTGGTAACACACACACACAGACACAGACACACACACACACACACACACACACACACACACAAATTTGTTTGTTTACAGTAAATTTAGATTTTTTTATTTATTTATTTATTTATTTATTTTTAAAAACATTTTTCTGTGTCTCGTTTTTTCAATTGCTTGTGGTCACTGAGCCTGTACTTGGTTTGAATCTGTGTTGCATTTTCATCTCTGACAGAAGAGTCTTTCTCTCTCTCACCTCTTTGATATTCTCCAGCTCCACAGCCCATTTCTGAAGTCTGTCATTGTGTTTTTCCAGCTCTGTTTTCTCTTTCTCTTCTGGATCATCTCTTCTTCTTGCCCTCTCATCTGTTGACTTCATTTTCGGTTTTACCTGCTAATAGAATGAATGGAAAACAGTGTTCTTGTACTGTCTGAAAGTGGTCATCTTAAAGAAAGAAGGCTCTGTAGTCACACTTCACAGGTTAGCTTTTTACCATTTAGCTGCTTGGAGAGGAGCTTTGTGCAGCTGAAGCACAGAGTGAATGTCACACATATTTCTGGTTAAGAAAATGGCAGTGACTTGGAGGCATTTTATTTTATGTGCAGTTTGCTACACAGGCCTAAAGCACACACAGCTGCTCACATAGCTGCTTGAAAAGTGTTTGTAAGCAATAACAGTCCACAGTGAACCTGAGGTGTACAATGAAACAAGATTATTAGGTTAGCAGGTATGTTAAGCCTAAAGCCAGAGTTTTCATTGTTACAAAGGTGGCTCCCTTGAACCTTTTCAACACAAACACACAAAAATATCAATAGAATTATAAAATAGATTTACTTGAAAACGCATATAATGTTAACAGGTAATTTTTGAAATAAAAAATTGGGTAGTTTTTTTTTTTTAATAACTGTGTTTTTGGGTTTTGTTTTTAGGTAAATCAATTAAATGTATAGGTGAATATACTTTTAGAAATTAAAAATCAGACTTATATACAAATACACAAGACTTTTATGTGAAGTCACATTTTAAAACCCATATTACACTTGACAGTAGATGTCTGCAGTTGTACAACAGTATTTTGACATTTTCTTCAAATTTTTGCTAACATAAAAGGATATTGTAAAACTCCACTATTAATGGCATCTTCCTGCAGTATTTAGCCTGATTCTTTGTATTTTGCCATTATTCAGCCATATTTAGAGTTAATTTATTAATATATTTAATAATACCATTTTATAACTTCTTTTTCTTTCGACTGTGTAAAGTGTACACCCTTTCTATTATTGATCAGGACTGTGTGTTGTGTATATTTGATTGACCGATGCAACACATGATAATGGAAGGTGACGTTGACAAAAAATAAAAAGAAATTTAAACAGAGTTAACCATGTTTCGTTCCAGCTCCTTGGCCCAATGGAGGATCAGTTTTCTTCCGCTCTCCAGGCTATCAGGTTGTTTTGTGCTCCCCTCTGGCGCAGCCTTCAGCCTGCCAGCCTTCATCTAGATGAAGAGTTAGAATAAAGAATAAATGTGAAATGCTTGTTAAATTTAAAATGTTCCTCTTCTGAAATTGAAAAAGATATTACAGCTTTTCCAGACAAAAGTTAGAAAGTTCTTTACACTTAACCCAGCGTTTGCTGCAACATTCCATTGTATATTTCAAAGAGTAACTGAATGTGTTTAATAGCTAGAAACAAGAGGTGTACCTGGCTGATGTTGTTCACTTCCTCTGATAGTTCACGAAGAAATTCCAGGCATTCTGTCAGAGAATGCATTTGCTTCAGATCAGGCTAAAATGGAAGAAAACAAAGAAATAACAAATGAGGTCATTAACACACTATTGTGTTGTGTTGGTGTACTGTTGCATGGCAGCAGAAAGAAACGTAACGTCCTAATGGAGTGAGCCACATGCAACGACTGATGCTCAATTGATATTCATCCTCCCTTGGGAAAAAAAAGTTTTAAAAAAAGTACCATTATCCTAAGAAATAATGACCTAAGTTATGAATTTGGTTACTCAATCCTATCAAGCATCTGCTTTATGCAAGACACCATTTTCAGATTTCACAGTTAGATGTCAATTCTGGATCATAAAGATTAAAGACACATTGGTACTATATATGTCACAGCTAACAGTAGTTGTTTTTTGTATGTTTTTTTCAATTTAAAATAGGAAACTGTCACGATTTAGAGGTAGCTACAGTTATGATTAATGTAGATTACAGTGGCAATGTTATGTAATTACAGTATTACTGGAAAGTATAGCACAACACAAGACGCTTACAACATCAAGGCACTTCACACAGTAAAGGGAAGACCTTACACAGTTCATACAAAGGAATCCAACAAACCCAGTTTCCGTCATTTTGAAGAGTACTTGTCAACAGTAGGTGGAAAAAACTCCTTACAGTGATTAACTTACAAGTAAAAAGTTAATGCAAATTACAGTAATAACACTGTGAAAATATAGTAAAATACTGGCAGCCACAAACGTATAGTAAAGTATTCCACTGTAACTTTACAGGAAAATTTGTTACAGTGGAAATTCCTGCACTAAATATGGTCATTTTTGCAGTTCCCTCTA